>NC_056726.1:128879704-129009704 GCF_019279795.1 Protopterus annectens | reverse complement strand
ATTCGACATTTCCGACCACTTTACCACCTAAACAAGTGCTACCATGGGTCCAAAAGGGGAGGTTATTTTGTGTTTTGGCTATCTCTGGTTCAGACATTTGCGAACCTGCTGCACTGCTTTCAACATTTAGCATATCAACAAGGTAATGGTTGGCTGAATGCGTGCATACCATATATATATATATATATATATATATATATATATATATATACTTTTTATGTGTAAACATGAGTTTTGTACATTCCTTTTCAGATGTATCTCACCATATTTATTTGATATGTGTATATTTAGATATAGAAACATGACTGATTCCACAGTGTTTTCACTAACAAGTAGTAAAAAATTGTAATACTCAAAGCAGTTGTTCACTACTATTCAGTACTTGTACTGAATGATATATTTGAAAAAGCAACAGATATTCTTGCAGCACAGATGGCTTAATGGTAAGGGCTGTGACTATAGTGTACAGGGTCCTCAGTTCAAGACCGAACAATGACTATTTATTTTGTTGCTGGACAGACTAAGGGTTGATGGAGACAGGGTGATTAAGGCACTTTAAAGCGGCTTTAAGCATGTTTGCATGGGTTTGCACAAAGCTAAGTGCTGCTAATGTACGGTTAAACGAATATGGCTTACACCATGTAGGCTTCGCTTACCAGTACACAAATCTGCTTAGCATTTACATTTAAGCATTCAGTACAAGTATAACCTTAAGCATTACACCAATCTCCCATATACGCACACATTTTCCCTACTGTTAAATGACTGTGCTGCATGATATGTTTGAATAAACATCAGCTATATCTACTGCTCAGATTGCTTAGTGGTAGTTTGCTGCCACTATGGTGTGTAGGGTCTTGGGTTCAAGACTTGCTAGGGCTGATTATTTTGTTGATGGGCAGAACAAGGGCTGTTGGATACAGAGTAATTAAGGCACTTTTAAGCAGCTGTAAGTGGGTTTGCATGGTGGTAATCAATGCTAACTTCTGGTTAACTATGCCTACACACTGTTAGCCTTAAAATTGCTTAATCTGTGTAGGCATCACTTAGCACCATGCAAACAGGCTTACTCCTGCTTACTACTGCTTACTCCTACTTACCCCCATGCTAATTTCTTTAAAAGAAAAGAAAAAAGGGGTAATAGGAAATTGGTGAAAATGGGGGCACAGAGAGAGTAAAACAATATGAAAGATAGCTAGGGATGCGCAGGGTGGATGTAGGGAAGGTCCATAGCTGTCCATTTCTTCTACAGCAACAGTTGTGCATATATACTGAATTTGGAGGTACATTTGGACACTCAAACCCCTGGGAGAGAGGGGTGAGGACAACAATAATGTGTTGTGAAGCCAATTAGACAAGATTACATGTGTCCAGTGGACATGTGTGTGAAATGGACAGCTATGTAGGGGCGAAATGTTTTTTGGAACAGATTGCCCTTTTTTTTTAAGGCGAGAGTGGGATGTTGGGGAAGGATAGTAGGTATATTTGGGGAGGTAAGTTGGGTAGGAAGACAAACAAGACAGACAAGACAGCATACAGGGGTGGTATATGACACATGTGGCGGGTAAACACCTTGGATGGGGATGGGGTGTTTGGTAATTGGAAGCCCACATGCCACTAAATGGATAAAGTGAGATTGAGGTCCCCACTCATGGGCAGTCACCACTGCACCTTCATGGCCCTGAAGGTGGCTGTGCTGGGGGCTGAGCAGGGGGGCAGGCTGACCCTTTAATTGTGCCACATGGCCCTCAAGCTGGTGTAGCAGATCTCCAAATTCCTTGTGTTGCTTTCTATGCACCAGACCCCGGACCAGGCTTTGGGTGACAGGATCCTGTCCACGCCTGCACCCGGGGGGGAACGAGCCCCAGCCCCTGAGGTGGTTCCACCCAAAGGTGGTGTGGAACCAGCAGATGAGGATGTCCCAGGGTGGGTCCCAGATGTGTTGGGGTCCAGTGCCATGGCAAGATGAGGCGGGAGAGGTGGATCCACTGGGATTGGCCTTCCCTGACATGCTATGGTGTTGCAGTTTTAGAACATATGTTGGTTATTAATGGTAAATACATTCCAGGATTAGCTATAACAGCATGCATGAGTATTCCCATTAACCCAAAACAACAGATTTGGAACATTTACATAGTAAACAAAAGACATGCATATATGGAACCACAGTGGGCATTACACCAGCATGCAGGTTACATTGATAGCAACAGACCACCAATGATAGTATATGAACAGGGAACATTAATTGGAATACATTTCAACATTTGTAGTATAACAGGACACATGTCCCAACAGTAGGTTTGGTGGAAAACATACCTATTCATTTATGTGTTTAGATTATTGGTGAAGATAAGGTGGGGGAGAGAGAGAGATGTCAGTTAACAAATGTCGATTCTTGCAGTGGTCACATCTTTGATGATCATTGCTCTACTCATTACTCTAGAGGTATTATTACAACAACTATGGCATTGGGTTGGGCAGTGGTATGTTTGTACACAGTATGATTACAGCCTTCTTATAGCTACTTTATACTTTCTCTTACCTGGAAGACCTGTGGAGGGAATGTTTGTGAATACTACATGACTGTTTCTACCCATATTCACATAGTCAGGGTTACATATGTGCACTCATAATGTGTGTGTGTGTGTGTGTGTGTGTGTGTGTGTGTGTGTGTGTGTGTGTGTGTGTGTGTGTGTGTGTGTGTCTGTGTGTGTGTGCTACTGACATACTCTGCCTTGATTTCTATCAGTCACCCTGGTTGTTGTTAGGAGGGACCAGTAGTTGTGACAGCATGACACTTTTGAATATTTCTTGGGGGAGACCATTTGGTGTATGTACTTATCTTGCTGTCATTTGCAGCCTTGGGGTTGGACCATGGGTGTTGGACACAGTACAACTACAGCCTTCTTATAGCTACTTTATACCTTTTCTTACCTGGATGACCTGTGGAGGGAATGTTTGTTAACACTACCTGACTGTTTCTACACATTTTCACAAAATCTGAGTTGAAATTATGCATGCAGCTTACTACCACTCCCGGGATTCGAACTGTGGCTGTTCTGCTAAAAAGATAACAAGTGTGTGTTCATTAAAAGGAGCTATTGAGAAACTGCTGTCTTTTCTTTTAATGATTTCTTTCTCATTCTCTCTTTGTTGTACTATCTGACCTTGTAATTACATCATTCTTATACATACATTCCTATACATGCCTTTTGACATAGCACAGTATGGAAAACAATGGTTAACACAACATTACTATTCAGATATCAGATCTTGGTGCATGACATTTTTAATATCAGTTAATCTCGTGTCTTACAGAGGCACTAACTTTGTCAGATGAGACTTGATTGTTTAATGCTTTCAGAGCTATAGCTGCTATGCATAACCTGTACATATTTCAAATCATACCATACCAGAGTAAACACAACCAGTCCAGGGTTTTGAATTTTATTGACAGGCAGTTACAGTTTTATTTATATATAACCTATATGAGACTATTAATGTAATATTGTCTGCTTTATTCAGTACAAACCATACCCATTTTTAATACTGCCAGGTGACATTCTACTCCTTTTTATTTATTTGGTATGAATACTACAAGCTAGATTGTTACTCATCAGCCTCGCAACGCAGCCTTTGCAACCTTCTGGCATGGACTTCCTGGTTCGCAACCCACTCAGCTGGAGCTGTAATGAAGCTAGAGAGACATTTATGCATGCCTATCCATCACATACACAGGCTGGACTTTGGTAAACAGTTACTCAGTGGTGGCTCATGATATCAGACTGCAGGACTGCAGCTCCCCCAGCTGTGTACCACAATGGTACAACAATCCAATAACGTCAGTAACTTCCCATAGAAAGTGAATCCGGACTGCTGCCTTACCAGTCCAGATTCAGGAAGAAGGCTGCAGACTGCTGATGCCCCAGAAGTTTATGCAGTGCTAACCGCACAGACTGGAAGGGATGGGACTGCAAGGTCATCAGTCTTGGAATAGAATGTTCACAAACAGGAAACTGGAAGTGTGCATTCCGGCATGCACAGATGAGAAGAGCCAGCTCTGGATTTCTTTTGCTGTCAAGAAAGCCATTTGGAGTTTAGTGCAGCTTTGGATTTTATATTGCTGCTGAGAAAGCCATTACTTTGCAGCTTGGAGACTGTGTGTGCTGAGAAAGCCGTTTGGAGTTTTATTTTGCTGCTGGCAGATAGAAGTTTTATTTTGCTGCTGGCGGGTAGGGGACTGTAAGAAAGCCATTATTTTGCTGCCAAGAAAGCCGTTCAAAGTTTTGCTGCTGGCAGGTAGGGGGCTGTAAGAAAGTTGTTACTTTGCTGCTGCCATTCAGAGTTTTATTTTTGCTGCTGGTAGGTAGGGGACTGTAAGAAAGCCATTCAGCGTTTTATTTTGGTGTGTGTGTGTGTGTGTGTGTGTGTGTGTGTGTGTGTGTGTGTGTGTGTGTGTGTGTGTGTGTGTGTGTGTGTGTGATGTCCCCGTGGATTCATACTGATGGCTATAGGGAGAAGTCAGGATAGGATACCTGCTGGTTAGAGATATACCTCAGGCTTGAACCCTGTACCCTGGGTTCAGGTAACAGGAGCCTGAATTCCCTACCCACCACCACCTGTGAAACTTCTGCAGATTTTTGCCTCATATTTTGTTCTGTTTTGTTCATCATAAAATCTGTGGTTTCTGAATTTGTAATTCCTTAGATAGTTGATATTGCAGTGGTAACATTGTTATCTTCCATCCAGAGGCTCTCTGGTTTGATTCTTGGCTGGGGTGCTTTCTGTGTGGAGTCTGCATGTCTTCCCTGTGTTTGTGTGTGGGTTTGCTCTTGTGTCCTCCCATGTTACAAAGACATGTGTCTGCAGTATTTCTCCCTGGGCCTCTGCTGAAAATTGGCTTTTGTTCCAAGTCAGACTTTCCTGGTCAACAAATGTTAAATAAAATTGACAGGCATTTGAATTTCAGACTTCATATTCTTCAGAAAGTACATAGTAACACGAAACATTTTATTCTTGCAATTTTCTAAGTTTATAAGATGAATATTTGAAATTTGTCCCTATTTTTGGGATTGTATTCCCCCATTATTGGCTTCCTCCAGGTGTTTTGTGCTAAGAGGTTAACAGCTATGGTGAGAACTGAATTCACTAAAGGGTAGCCATTTAAGTTTCAGTCTTCCTCTCTTTCATAAAACAGCTGATTTGGCATAGTGGTATGTTGCTCTGACTGTTTTGCACAAGTTTCTGGCTTCAAGACTTGGCAGTGAAATGTATGGTGGTAACACAGCATTTTATATTAGCAACTTTCCAAGATTATACAAGCAATGTTTAACAAGTGTCACTGTTTTTTGGGCTTTTGTCCCTCCCCAATAAATTTTGGCTTTTTCCAGATTTCTTGTGCTGTGAAGTTGAGAGATACAGTTGAGTGTCGAGCAGATTTTACAAGGAGCTAAGAGCTGCAGGGGGACAAAAGTTTAGTGCTGCTTATGCTAAGTCTGCTTGCATTGTTAATAGCACAACAGGTAGTGTACTTGCTTTTGATGCAAAAGGCTGTGGGTTCTACTCCCATAGGGAGTGGGTGCTACCGTACTGAAAATGCCCTCTTTGGCGAAGATACAGGCACTTTATTTGTAGATGAAACAATGAAATATAAAGTTGTTTGCTAGCAGCAACCTCTTCATTAGTTACAGAGCTCTTTAATATGGAATTTTATAGATGATTTTACTTCTGCAGAGATTGTGCATATTTACTGATACTGGTGGATTGTAGAAGTTTGAGTAGACTTTTATGATGGAAATGTTCTCAACTGGGCAGTTTTGTCATTATTGGTGCATGCATTTTGTTTCATTGTTTACTGGAAAAAATGTTCAAAACAATACATTTAAAACACCCTCTAACAACTGTACTGTATTATACAAGGAATATAATTTAATACAATCAGGAAGGTGTATCACACAACACATGTATGTCTTGTGTGCAAGGGGGCCTATCATTTGAAAATAGACCAAAGTTAATCTTTACACTAGCCAAATGTATTTTCTTTGAATGTGGATTTCAATGCTGTTTCAATGAATGTGAGTTTCAAGGGCAGAGAACTTTTAATGCTAAATCTGTTTTCATTGTGAGACTGCATTGCATTGCTTAGAAGATGTCTTAGTGTTTGTGCTGTAAAATGCAAAATAAAACTTTCAAATTAAATCCAAATCATCGTAGAAGTAAAACAGTATGCACATTACAGTGTTTATGGTAAATGGGGCGAAATAGTCAAGTAATGGGACATTGGAATGGCTGCAGGGGGGAGGCTCCATTCGACCATGATTTTGTGAGGGGGAAGGGCAGCAAACTCAAAGACAGCCCCGGCTGAACTATACCTCTCAATTGTCCAGAGTTTTGCAGAAATAATAGATTTTTGCTTTTTATTTTTGGTTTGTTCCTCATAAAATTTGTGGTTTTCTGGGAAATTATTTAGGAATTAAGTCACTATATAATGACAGGCATTGAGTTTCAGACTTCATAACCTTCAGAAAAATGCATGCTAAAGCAATACCTGTTATTCTATCAACTAAGTTTATACAAGAGCAATATTTAGCAATGTTTGTGTGTTCCCGCAGTATATTTGGCCTTGGCCAGATTTCCTGCATTAACAGGTTGAGAGGTACATGCAAATAAATTGCTTTATAGAATTAGGCATATCCCAATCTCTCAACTGTCCCCGATTTTGACTCAAAATGTTGCTCTCCCTCTAATAATCCCTTCACAAAATGTCAATTTTGGAAGAAAACATGGAGGGTTTACAATTAATAAATAACTATATTAACCAGAGTTATAGATTACTTTTACTTCAGAAATGCATGTAGATTTGTTTATTTTGTCAGCTGCTCAAGTTAGCAGTACTAATATTAAAAAAAGTGTCCTTTCTTTGACAGATTCCCAGCTGTATTGTGTGGCTACTTTATATTTTTGCATCACACTTTTGGTCCATTTTGCATAAAATTGTGGTTTTGCAAATTAGAGGCAAATCATTAAAGATTGAAGTTAGAAAATAATGACAGACATTTGAGTTTCAGATTTCATAACCTTCAGAAAATTCATACTAATGCAAGACCTACTATTCTATTAGAAAGTTTATAAGAGCAATATTTAAATATTGTCCTTATTTTTAGGCCTTTGTCCCACTTCTATGTATGGCTTTGTCCAGATTTCTTGCTCTGAGGTTGAGAGGTATGACAAATGTGTCAGGGCCATCACAGTCAGCCAGAGACATTTCAAATTGCGACATACTTGTTGCACCCCACTCCCCCCCCCATGTAGTGACTCTGGATGTGTCCAAGCAAGGCAAGGAGCAGTTATGCAGTGTAAGTGTGCAGATTATCCCACAATCTAAGGTAGACAAGTACTACAGTGGCTTTTCATCTGTCCTTGGTTGATTTTGCAGAATGTTCAGGCTTTCTGTCATATTTTTCTACTGTTGATTTATGCTTCTTATTATTCAGAAAGTGCCCGATGCTCTGTGTTTAAGTAGCAATGCTTTAATGACCATCAGATAAGCTTGTATGAGATTGTAAGATGCAAGTAAGCTTTAATAACCATACTGTTAAAGAATTGCCAACGTTGAGAGCCTTTTTGTTGTTGCCATGCAGAGAATACTTACATAACTAGATAACGTATAAGCCTTGGGTATTGAAATGCATATGACAGTATTTGTAATAAAGGACAAGATTACAGTATTTTAAGAATTTCATTACCTTTGTTGAAGACTTGCAGTCATCTTTGCAGGCTTTACCCATAAACTAAACAGAATGCCAATCTGTCATGTGTAGTCCATAACCTGTGCAGTAACCCTTTAAATAATTTATCTTGAGCTTGTTTCTTGTTTGCTGTTCATTTTTTACTTTGATCATGTTTTCCCCATGAAACAAGTAGATAGTTGTTGTCAGGCAGCAGGTCTTTTTTGGATAACAAACATTTTTACAAGTGGGAGTATCACAGAGATTGCTACCTTCAGCATGTTACTTGGTACTTTTATAAAGCTGAATATAAATTATAATTAGAACTGTAGTGCAAGGAGAAGTGGTTTGAGTTGAGTGCTACTTGTTTTTCTTATACTTGACTTTGACTGGCATTCCAGTAATGTATTTAAAAAGTAATTTATTTTTTTATGCCTTGCATCCTTTTTGTTTCCATCTAGATATTAAGTAAGCTGTCATGCAGCCAATGCATTGAAATTTTTTTTTCTTCTACACTTCATTTTGTCTTGATTGGACTCTTATAATGATGGTTTGGCACCCAGGGCAGCGTATTTAAAGTGCCAGTTTTTGTGGTTTTGAGTATAGCCCCTTTCCTTTCTAGTTGGCCGCACCTCTTCCCATTGGTCCCACCCATTCAGCTATCTCCTGCAGCCTCCCTTTGATTTGAAGTCACCAGCCGCCACTGCAGTTACTGCTATGAATACTTACACATTGCTGGGACATCAACCCTCTGTCATGCTTCTTGGACCCACTGTTCCAAGAGCTCCCTCTTCCTCTGCTTCAAGTCAGCATAGTGGTGCAGGACCTGCTCACCAGTCCGAGGGATACCAGTGGCACTGGTGAGATCGCGGGCGAGACTTTCCAAGGCCACCACTTTGTATTGGGAGCCCTGGTACTGGTCCTGCAGCAGTCTCACATCATGTTTTTTTACAAGGAGTCCTACCATGACTTTGAACTCCTGTATGCCCCAGCGCTGTGCCCAAAAGCGCATCCCCTCTCCAACACTTTCCATACTGCCTACAGTGGGGAGCTACAACCAGTTATGAGCTGTATTCCCACCTATGATGTTTAAATACAGCCGATTTCCTGCCCTTTGCCATGATTGGACAGTTTTGAATATGCTGAGCGAAGCTAAGCTACGGGCAAACCTGCTTAGCTAAGGTTGGCAGTGCTTACAGGCACAGGTTCAAAACTACTTACCAATGGGCAAATCTGCTTAGCTGGGCTACTCATTGCTTAGCATTCATATTTACACAGTGCTTACACCCGGTCAGCATATCTGTGCAATGCTTAGCATTGCTTATGTTTTACTTTATGGACTACCACCTGTATGGGATTAATTCATCATTCCTGATATATTATAAATTTGTTTACATACCCTGACATCTCACAATGTGCTTTCATTATATTTATTCTTGTGTGACTATACTGTATGGGACACTTGTGTTTATATGGGGGTTTCACAACTTTATTACACTTACACCTCACATCTGGACCTTCTACACTACTCTGGTTAACAAATATGTGTTCTTTACTACTTAATTATTAAAAAAAAATATGTACTGCTTTCACATGTAAAATATTAATTGGCTTTAGTGGGGATTGAACCAGGAATAACTATTTATAAGACAACATTCTAACCACATCACTATTTCTGCATTACTATGTTCTGGAGTATATAACTATTTAGCTTCTTATGATGTGTAAGCTAGACTAAACATTGCTGTGTGATGCACACACTCGCTCAGCTATGCTTAAACTTTATTGCGGACTGAAATAAAATTCAACTGTTGTATTTTATTTTTGTACTGTAGGGGCATGCACATTGATTTCTGCAACATTATCGTGGGGGGGGGTTGTGCTTTTAGCATGGCTTGCTGGCAGATTAGTGACAAATCATTAAAGATTGCAGTTAGAAAATACTGACAGACATTTGCGTTTTACACTTCATACCCTTCAGCACATTCATGCTAATTTATAACCTGTTATTCTATCAACTTAAATCTGTGAGTCAGACTTTTATTTCCTTTCTCCAGATTTCTTACACTCTAAGAGGTTGAGAGGTATTTCACGGACACTCTCGTCGCCATTACATTGCCGTACAGCAATTACGGAGAGTAGGGGGCATGTGTATAGTGACAACACTGCCCTCAGACACACACCCCCTGTGCTCGTACACAGATCCATGTCCGTGTAAGAGCTGAGCAGAATGCCTTCATTTATATTCAAGGCGCACTGCTGCTCTACATGGATGCAGACCCTTCTGTGCAAGAATAGCTTATTCTTGCATGGAAGCTTCGTGAATACTGGGGAATGTTTTGTAAAATACTGGCAGTATTGACTATGCAAAGAAACATATGTCTCAGCTGTGTCTGATTTTGCAGAACACCCATGTTTTTGCTGCATATTTTGCCCTATCCCTTATAATATTTTTTATTTGATTTTCTTGTAAAACACTGAGGATTAGGCACTAAGTAATGCCAAAAAATACTTTTAGAAAGCTACATGTTGATACAAAACCTGTTTTGCTAACTTTTTAAGTGAATTAAAAAAAATAATTACAAAATTTCAAGAATGGTTTTGCCCAGAATTCTTAAGCAGAGCAGTGGAGAGGAGTTTGGGGGCTCCTATGGCTAATAAAATAGCAAATGGATATAATTTCAACCGGTAAATGGTGAGATTAACAGATGAGAACTCTGCAGCTTGCAAATAGTCAGAATATCTTGAAAATCACTGCACAGACTCCTTGTTACCCAAGTAGGTATGAGTGTGCTAATGTGAGATGTTTGTGGCTTACTGTTGGATGGCAAGAAACAGCAGGTGAATCTCTGTTGCAGCATTGGCAGTGTGATATCTTTGCAAAACATTTAAATCTTATCAGTTTTGTCCACCTGTTTCTTTCTTTACAAGTACTGAAAGACAAGACTACAAATGAGGGATGGAATAGGTAATGCTGCATTGTACATTTTGTGTTTCATGGAGGTCAAGACAGATCAACTTGATAAAGATATTTGTGAAAGTTTATAAAAATGTATTTTTACAAAAAAATAAATAAATCCAGTGGGAAGGCGGTACTTTTTGTGCTCTAGTTATAGATGTACAATCATAAGTTTTAGCAACTATAATTTTGCAGCTGTAACTCCTGTATTAAAACAGTAATATGCATATTATTACCACAGCATACACAGGGGGCTGCAGGTGTGGCATGGTCATACAATCTGTCATAGCTGGAGCTGTAGGCACCATCCTAGAAATGCAAGATTACATGCTATAGGAATGAATGAGTTAAACCTGTGATCAGGACTGGCCTTAGCAAGTGAAGGGCCCAGTTTGGAGCATTGTGGTGGGCCCCCTCAGCTAATGCCTCTATTTATCTCTCCGATCCTCCCTGCAATTGCTATCTTTCTGGATTTAAGATTATTTTGGATTAAGTTTTGGGAATAGATGCTATTACTGTGAATTAAAAATAAAACAATTTATTTATTTGTTAGCTTATATTTTTGTAATGACATGTTAAAACAAAAGTAGACTATTAGACTCTTGGATTACCCCCATTTCCAGCAGTTCCTGTACTTTCTCTCTCAGGGTCTGGTAGCTTAAGCATGCTATAAAGGGCCTATTTTATGGGGGATTGAGGCCCTCTGTCCTCACAATTCTTTATTAGTTGTGTGCACTCCGGCTTCCCAAACTCCTGTTATACTGCCTGAACCTCCTGAACCTGTGTAGGAGACAGCTGCATATTTCCACTTTATCCCCTTTTTTATTTTCTTATCTCTTTCCTGTCTCCATTCCCTCTAATTTGACTCATTCCTCACTTCCCTTCATATCCTATGTCTAACAGTTGTACATACTGCAAATGCTTTGTTTTTTGGATATTATTTTCTGCATAGAAATATTATACTGTATGATGGTATGACACTGCAGTGTTACTCTTCTTGCCTATTTTGATAAATAAATTATTGTATCACATCACATATTGTGTTCATTTATACTACATATTATCCTGTCTTATACTTCTCTGATTGTTTGCTCATACATTACCACTGCTGTAGTGTTATCAATTAAAGTTTACTGTTTCTTTGCTTGTATTTTTGCCATGCTGAGCCTGAAAATGGTCTAGGAGGATCAGTGCTCTACCACAGTTACTAAACTTTAAATAAATAAATAAATAAAAACATCTTTGTAAGTTAAGTACTCTGCACACTCCAGTGTCTTTGAGAGAAGTTACAGACAAAACCAAGCAGATCGTGCTGCTAAGAAATAACCTAGTAAAACGTTTTGATTCATCACAGGAGTATGAATACTTTCTAATGTTTGTTAGAACATTTTTATGTCATAAGTAAGTATCAGGCTAGCTGCCCTTACGGGCCATTTTAAGCCTGGCTAATGTCTCTCAAATGTGAGACTCAGACCCTATACTTTGTGCCTATGAGGTAATCACCTTAACCATTATGCCAGTCCCCCTTTCTTTTATCATGGGCTTCCAATCATCTCTTACACTCGCTGTGCATGGTTAGAGTATCTTGCCCAGTTAATCCTCATACCTTGTTACAGTCAATGTGTTCCCATAAAACCTTATAAAACTGATGAACTCCTCAGAATGCTCAGTAATAATAGTAATTATTTCAGCCTCTCCTTAGAATTGACATTGCTGACATATTACCTCACTTATAACTATTTATTAATGCATATTTGTATTCATTTTATTTATCCTTTGTTGACCAAGGAAGTCTGAATAGGCCAATTATCTCTTTTAAAGGGAGACCTGAGGTTGTAACCTCAGGTCTAACAGGGGGAATGTGAGCAGGGATCGGGGGAACTTTCCCTACTCTTTTTGATATGTGCTGTGGTATCTTTTACAGTACCTCAGATGAGTCCTTGATTTAATATGTCATCCAAAGGAAAGCACATTCAGGTGTGAAACACCCCCTCACACTGCATTGCACTGTCAGTACTGGGAAATTAATCCAATCACCTAGGTGTGGGAATAGAAGCCACAGCCTTCTGATCTCCAGCACCAAAAGCAAGTTTGCTTCTTCTTGAACCACTGACACTACAAAACGCTGGGTAAGTGGACTAATACATGTAGATCTTTTCCAACCATATCCCAGGCCATAAGGAAACAGTAAGGATTGCATGCTGGGACAACATAGACTAGTCACTAAGCATCATGTTTTGGAAGGTGGCAAAAAATCGGACTGCCTTAAGGAAATCCATATGGATATAGGCAGTACATGTAAATTCCCACAGTTTGTTTAGCTTGTAATACACGTCCGCCCAAAACTCTCTGCAGTCCAATCCCATCTGTTTTCTAGCTTTATGCTTCTGCTTGCCCTCCTATTTTGTAAGTAACACTGAAACTATGATACCCCTGCTGTACATTTAATACTCAAACTGCTTGTTACATTTTTTGTTCTTTCAGCCAAGTGAATCATTTTTCTGCCTACTTTTGCCTGCCATCAGTCAACACACACACACACACACACACACACACACACACACACACACACACAATGTTTCACTTGTTTGGGATTATTTCACTTCCTAGCTGTGACTGCAGCAAGCATTTCTCTGCCGTACTATTGAAGTGCTATCATTCTGTCACAAGTCTTAATGATCCGGGTACCTCACTTTATTTATGCTTGCTTGTGTTTGTTTTCATATTTCTGAGAGTGAATATTCCACCAGTTATTTCTTATAATTGTAATTGTTATCAGCCATTTGTAAACCCAACATCAGCAAGAAAAGTGAAAGGAAACATAGTACTTCTCTATCAGTCTTCAAATTAAGCCAAGACAGTAACTGGATTGGTACAGAAAATCAGATGGTTAATTCAACCACTTGCCAACTATGATGAGGATTTAGCAACTGCAAATTACTATGGGAATGTTAGCAGCTAACACTGTAAGCCACATAAGAGGCATAAAGCTGCAGGAAGTAATTTTATTTTTATTATGGCCACTAATGCACTGCACGACAGTAAATGTTTGTATGGCTGATGACATTTGTTCTTACTACTAAAGAAAGACAGTAGGAAAATGCCTTGTACTTTGGCGTAATGTCTCGAAAGCAAATATCTGGACCATGTAAGACATAATGATTATTTTACAGCTGAGTGTGGGACCCTTTTGGGCCAAATAGGTTCAACTGGCCTAAGATCAGCCCTGCCTGTGATCCTCTTTGTTAGGAAACTTAGGAAACTCTGGGGGCTTTCCAGCTGTTTGAGATGTCTGGCAAGGTACATCCCAAAGAGGGTATTATATTTTATAACTGGTCTGATCGGTGAAGAATACAGTGGGATAATAACCTCTTTAGCTATGGGTGAAGTTCCCTTGGTGATGGGCTCCACTGAGTAGAAGGAGTTTCTAACAACTGTTGTTAAATGGCGATCAAACAAGAAGAAATTATCAACTCAGGTTCTCAGGTCTGTAGCCACATTTTCATTTTGAATTGGGTATATTGCCAATGATATATGCTGGGAAGGAGGGTCTGTCTGCCAAATGTGACAACATTGCATTTTATAGCATTTAAGCCCACTTTCAATACACAAAATGTCTATACGTATATATTGATTCTGGAGGGCTTCTTTGTCAGGGTAGTATGCAACAATGACACCTAATTTGTAATCATCCACAAAATTGGTTAGCCATAAGTCATAGGTCTTGTTTTTTATTCTTTAGGTCAGAAAAGCAAATACCAATCAAAATCAGTTCCAGTATTGAGCCCTGATGGACACCACTGGTCACCTTCATGATCTTTGACATCGCCCCTGCCACCTGCATTTTGTGGTTTCTTTTAGCCAACTTGCTATCCATCTTACCACATAGGGATATATTTGTAATGTATTTAGTGTATTAATTATGCCAGCTTGAGGATGGTATTAAATGCCTTGGCCAGATCAAGGTAAGTTGTGTGTATAGTGTGATTGCTGTTAGTAGTTTGTGTCACCATCTCAAAGAAGTTAACAAGGTTCATTTAATGGGACCTCCCTTTTACAAAAATAAATTGAGGTGGATGCACCTTGATGAGATTTTTAATGTCAATGTTAATCAGGTCAGTTATACTGTGTGCCATGGCATTACAAATGAGACTTATAAGGCTGATGGGTGTATTGTTTCTTGGGTCAGTAGTAGGGCCACCTTTCATACTTCTGGGACTCAGTCTAGTAGATGTTCCACCAAGGCTTGTTTTGTACTATTTATCAAACAGACAGGTATGTTATCAGTCCTATGGAGGAAGTGTTCTTAACCTTGGGCAGCACTTTTAGTACATGGTTTTTAGCAGTGATGAGGGCTTTGAGAGCTATGGGAATTGTAGGGCTATGAATAGTTTATTTGCTAATATATTGGCAATATACACTGAGTCTGAATAGGTTGTCATTTTTTTAAACACCTGTCTTAAATTATCAGTTGCAACATAGGCAAACATATAGTAACATAAAATAAAAGAAAACCAACCATGTTAACATTTTCCCATTTATATATATTATACATCACATACTGTATATTTTCTTTCTTTGTAACTATCACCAATACAACATTACATTAATTGTTTTATTCCTGCCTTCCCTTAAACCTTACTTATCTTCCTCCTGAACATTATTCTGTATATATTCCCAAAATGTCTATGTATTTCTATGTAATTTGTTTTGGCTCATTTCTAAAGAACCAACTTCCAGTTCTTCTGTGTCTTTTATGATATTCAGTACCTTAAATGCAGTTGGTTTAGACTGATTTCCATGTTCTAATAATTGCTTTTTTGGCAAGCAGCAGAATTAAACTTATTAAGACCTTACTATGTCGAGCCAATTCAGATCCTATGTCCCACCTCAAAATAATAATTTCCTTAGTTACAGCTATTTGCTTAGTGAATATTTCTGAGAGATTACTCTGTATGGATTTTTTTAAATTTGCAAAATAATTACAGTCCCCAAATTTATGTTCCTATTTATCAATTTTTCCCCATCACACCTCCAACTTTTGCTATCAACCTGAGGCTTGAGGTATAAGATACCTATGGAAATAGTTCCAAGTGAAGATCCCAAACCTTCTGCATTTTGTTGCATACTTGGGAGTCATACATATGTATGTAGTATCATTGCTCTCTTGTAAATTGCTTTTCCAGTCTCTTTCCCAATCTTTTTTAACATTCTTTTATCGATTCTTATAGTTATCATGCACTATTTTATATGCACTACAAATTATCCTTTTATCAGCAGCTTCTGTTCTAGAACCAACTAAAAAATTCTACCAGATCAGGTCTTTCACTTAAGATTCCCTTCTCCTTTTCTCTTTGCCTATACTCTGATATCAATCCCTAGTAGGGAAGACAGTGTCTAGCCTGCAGTCTAAATTTTTTGTTGGCCTGATCCCACTCTATTACATTTTCACTCTACTTATTTTCTCCCAATACCTTGGTTCCTTTACCAGTTTTCTCCAGTAAATTCCATCCCCCTCTTGTCTATTTTCTGTACCCATACTTGCAGTCATCCCTATTGTTAAAATCTCCTTTCTCCAGTCTTGTATTGGATTAGTTCATAGAATGCTTTCTTCTACTTTATGAATATAATATTCCATATGGTTGTTATTATTATCCTTAATGATCTGCATCCAAAATCCCACTCTCTCTTTATTTCTTGAACTTATTCTCTCCTTCATCATCATCATCCCTTTCCACTTTGAATTATAAACTTCTGCTTGTGTGATGTATATCAGCCTTAACTGTGTAGTGCAAAATTATGTCTTAAAATCAGGTAATCATAAACCATCTTGTTCTATTAGAAGGATAAACGTATCCTACTTAACTCTTGCTCTCTTCCCTACCCAGATAAATTATTTCAACTCTTTATTAATTTTTGTTCATAACTTATCCTCTGGTTGATAAGAATATGCCTGACCCATATATAAAATTAAAGGGAATAAAAGCATTTTCAGTTGATATCTTACTAACCATATCCATAAACAAGAGCTTCCAATTTCTCAGTTTTTGTATTATTTTTTGTTTAGTCTCTTTCCTCATATCCTTAGCTGCCATAACTGAAGCCTTTTTAATCCATACTCCTAATCTTATCCTGTCCCCATAAATATGGCTGTTGCTAGACTAATTTGTGTGTGTACATAATTTATGGCTATAGCCTTTGTTTCATCTCCATTAATTTTAAATCATGAAAAGACTTAAAACTGTCCAAAATGTACCACAACACTGAGGTATATTTTCCTGGATTTATCAGGTACCAAATAATATCATCTGCAAATAAGGTCAAGTTGTCCTGATTACCAAACTGATTATATTTTTGCATTTCTGAGTCCCTTTTTTGTTATTTTTTTTTTCTTTTCTTTTTTTTTTTCTTTTGACAATGGCTCTAAATATAAAACAAACAACAAAAGGGAAAGAGAACACCCCTGCCTGGTTACTTTGTCAAACACAACTTATCAGAAAGGAACCCTTCCTAGTTTAATTCTTGCCTCCAATCCTTCATTTATCCTCCTAATTAACCTTATTATTGTATTATGGAATGCAAATGTTTCTATTGCCCTGCTCATTAAACCCCAACTTATTCTGTCAAATGCTTCCTCTGCATCAAGGCCCACCAACAATAGAAATATTTTCTGATATTCTGCTTCCCTCTGGATCATCATTGTTCTAATAATGTTGTCAAATGTTTGTCTCCCCACTACAAAACCACATTGATCCATAATCTATCATTTTTTGCAACACATTTACCACACTTTTAGCTAGTATAGACATAAATACTTTATAATCATGGTTTAAAATTGAAATTAATGTATATGAAACTGGGTCTGATGGGTATTTACCATCTTTAGGCAATACAGCCACCACAGTTTTCTTCCAATATGTTGGTGCTTCCCATCCTTTTAAAATACTGTTAAACAAAATCTTCCAGATCTTTATCACTTTCTTCCCTCTAAACTTTCCTTCCACAGGAATACCATCTCTTTCTGGAGACTTTCCTGAAGATTGATTATACATCACCATTTTTATCTCATCTCATTCTATCTAACCAGTTGGTTGTTGAACTTTGTCTACTTCTAACCTTGGCAAAGTTAAGTCTTTCATAAATATTTCCATTTGTGCTCTCTTGATTTCCATATTTCTCTGCTTTATACAAATGTTCATAAAACTTCTGAAATATCTCTAATACCTCTGCAGGATCTGTGGTTATTTTTCTTGTTATAGGCTCCCTAAGACTGGTAACAACCCTTTCTACTTTCTGTTGCTGAAGTCATTGTGCTAAAAGTTTTTCTACTCTGAAGTTACCATTAAAAACTAGTTGCTTAATAGCAATCTTTCTAAACTCATGCATATTATCCAGATAATGTCTTATTTTTACTTTAGCACTCAGCATTTGTGCCTTTTCTTGTTCTGTGAGATTCCCTTCATTCTGCAATTTAACCTTTGTCAGTGCCTCTAAGCAATTTCTCTAACTTCTTAACCATATTGAGTTTCTCATTTACTTCCATTCTATTTTTAAACTCCATTTTCATTTTATTCCACTCATTAGCTATAATTTCTGAATCTATTTCTTTCTCCCCTAATAACGCTCAAATAATTTCCACTACCCATTCCTTAAATTTCTCTCTTTTAACAGATAGGTGGGAAAGCACCAATGTCTCATTTTACTTCATTACCCTGCATTTTTATATTAGTTTTATTGGTGCATGTTCTGAAATACTTATTGGATGCCTGTTGAAGTTTTCAATTAAATGCACATGTTCCTTTGAAATATAATGTCTATCTGGTCTAGCTCAGTTATTGTAACTTGGAGAATAATACAGTATATAAATTATGTTTGAGTTCCTACTACTGAATTCTCATATTCCATTTTCACAAATTCAGGAATATACCCTCTTTTTTATATTTTCTCATTGAGACCCCCAGATACATCCTCACTATTGCAGATCAAGTTTCAGTCCACAACTATAAGTAATATTCCCTGCTGAAAGCTGATTATTTCTGCCAAAATTTTCTAGTTTCATAATAGCATTTATTGGTGGAATATAAATACATGCCAGTATAATCCTCCTCCCTAGCAAATAGCTCCTTACTACCACAAATCTACCATTATTGTTCCTTTTTCCTCTTCTATCACTATTGAAGCCCCTCTAGAAATTAACATAATTACTCACTTTTTCATTTGTCCCTGATGCTCTGCGCAATAGCCATCTGAAATCCTTTGTCAAATTCATATGATCATTTCCAAATGTGTCTTCTGCAGCATTTCTTAATATTTTTATTTCCTTTGGAAACATTGGAAAATGTTTCACTGGCAAGGTCTATGAGCTTTATTGACAGATGAATGAGAAGTGGGGTCCCCTTCTATTTGCTGGCTCACATTTTGTTGGATACATTTTTCCTCCTTAGCCTGCATCTCTTCTGCCTGATGTACAGTGAATAATCATTTTCCACAAACCTCTGCTGTCTCCAATTTTAATATGTTTCCCTTCTTGCATAGTTTTGTCAAGGTAAGCTCTTTCTGATGGTATGATTGCATCTCTGCTAACAGGTTATTAACAGGCTGATTTCTCATGGTCAGGTTTGAAGCATAAACTTGATGTCTCTTTCAATTAACAAATCCTGCTGGGGAATACCAGTTTTGTCTTCATAGCCATTTGAACCTATGTCACATTTTCAAGACTTTTTGTTTGAATGACAACCCTGAAGCAAAATATCCAAGGAACTTAGAACAACCACATAAAACTATGTACAACTTCAAAAAATTAAGTTTAACTCTCCAGAGAAGAACAATTGCCTCCAATGAATAGCTGCATGCACAGGCATTACCTAACATGAAATTAAGGTTACTCATGCTAAAGCATGACCTCCAGGGATGCATGCATTTATCAGACCAAAACCAATCCAGGACTCAGCTTGGCAGCTTTGGTGACTCTAGATAAACTTGGGCCGATTGCATGCCCTTGTAGCAGTGACACAACATTCAAATGTCTGCCCTATCAACTTTCAGTGGTACTATCTGTGCCTACCATGGTGACCATGGGTAACAGGGAATCAGGGTTTGATTCCAGAGAGGGTGCCTGAGAAACAGCTACCATATCCAAGGAAGGCAGCAGGTGTGAAAATTACCCACTCCAGACTCGGCGGGGGGGGGGGTAATGACAGAAATAACAATACAGGACTCTTTCAAGGCTCTGTAATTGGAATGAGTACATTTTAAATCCTTTAATGAGGATCTATTGGAGAGCAAGTCTGGTGCCAGCAGCTGTGGTAATTCCAGCTCCAATAGCATATATTAAAGTTGCTGCAGTTAAAAAGCTTATAGTTATATATAAGTTATAGCCTGTGCTCCCACTTATACTGAGTTTTATCTGTTCTTTTCTTATCCCTATTACCCTCCCAGATGTGAAAAACAGCTTGTTTTCTTTCAGAAAACATTAATGTTTAATCCTAAGAAAAAGTGCACAGGGTATCTTAAAAAAAGTTATGCACTGTTCTATTAAATGCATTAAAGTATTAAGGGTGCTAGGGACTCTGCAATCTCTTATTCACTTCCAGTAATTTCGAACTTTATTTTTCACTGAACTGCTTGCCCTTGTACCTTTAAATTTTGCATTTCCCTCGGTAAAGAATGCTCAGAACTTTCAAGATTAATTGATTGCACCTGCAGACAGCTTGACTCCATGGAAATGTAGTCAGCAATGAGAGGAAAAAAAACAGCCAACAGCTCTGTAGATGCATGAAGAAATCATTGTCAGTTTCATTCATCACAGAACAGAATGTACAACTGCTTTCAGCTGCGCACTTATTGACTTTTAGTGAGCATTTGCTAATGGAGGAAAACAAGGTAATATTGCTTACGCAAGAAACTTAACATGTCTCATGGCTTTCATCATTTTGTCTTATTTCCTAAGTGTACTTGCTTACAAAACACTTCTTTATAGATTAAGACAAGGGAATTGATCTAGACATTCACCTTTGCAAAAACAAAAGAAAACATCTCAACTTGACATCTAAGATAATCAGTGCACGTTTGAACCCGACTCACCCCTGCATCCTAAGCTAACAGCATATTAACCTAAACTTGCTTTTGTCCAGCTTTTCTTCTCATACTACACTGTAAAGCATGTATTTCTTACAACTAAAACAGTACTTAATTAAATATCTTTATTACATATGACAATCATTGAAAAGGCTCCCCCATGCCCACATTTAAAATACCCCTGACTACATACCACACAAGACTGTTGTACTATATAATAGGCAGTTTATATTATGAAATGTTTTATACAAATACTTTTAAGAATAAACATTGTATCTAATGTTTTCCATTTTCATCCTTTCCTCAACTTTTGGGATCAGATCCAATCCTCAGATCTGACTCGGCTGTTTTACTAGCTTGTGGTCAGTAACAAACTCTCAAGTTCCTTCCTTACCCATAATGCACCACCCTTAACATCCCTCAGATCTTGTTTGCCACTTCAGCGTTCAGATGTGGTTGCCTTCAGCTCAAGAGTTTCAGTGAGAGATGTTAGTTTTTCATACTTTCTGTCTAAAAACTTCTATAATCAACTATTTCTTTAAAACTTTATCTTCATTTTTCATCTTAGTACATTTCTTCCATTCTCTTCTTACTTTTTCAGTGTAAAACCTTTCTACCATTGTTGGTAAACCTAACTTCTTCTCTTTACCCTTTTTCCATGTAGTGTCTTTGTGTCTTTCGGCTTTTCCCGGTTAGGGGTCGCCACAGCGGAACTCTGGTCCACTAATGATTGGTAGTAGAGTTTTTACGTGCTGGCTTGCCGGGCCTAACGCACAACCTTCAACAAAGGAATGCCTGTTCACGCATTTCGCCACACGGAAAACACTCTAACTGAGAATCGAACGGGCAACGTCTAACTGTGAGGCGACAACGCTACCGCAGCACCACCACCGCGGGACTCTTTTTCCGTGTAGTGTAATCTCTGTAATTACCATTGTTTATATTTTCTCTTTATCTACAAGTTTGTTTTTTTTTGTAGTAATTTCTGGCATTTTTGCTTTCCTTTTTCCTTTCTATCTATTTTAAAAAGTTTACTTTAACTCTTCTGTATTAACTACAAAAATATCTGAGAAAGGTTCAGCAGGATTTAAAAAAATGTGACAAGCGTGGGCATAAGTTGCCTTTGTCTAATGCCCACAGTCTTTGTGTGTATCATTTAGGACAAGAATGCTTACAAAGGACTGCAGTATTTGTCGTGGTTTCAACTCCCAAGCTTTAGCAGACAGGAGAAATAAGCTGATTTTGAAGGGATTACTGCTTTCTTTTTCTGAAGCCATTGCTGAGGTTCAATCCTCCAAACAAAATTCTTAAGACCCATCAAAAAGGTCTAAATCCTCAGATTATCCAAACTGTACTTCTTGTGAACCAAGAAGAAAGAAAGAAAAACTGGAAACAAAGCTACATCTCATTCGACCTTCACTGGATCCAGACATACTTCAGATCCTACATCTTCAGATCTGAAGCCCTAACCAAGGACTACTGAGTCACCAAGTCTGGATCCAGTTCTTTCCAGAGTGCCCTCTCCCATTTTAGAGAGGTACTCAAAATCACCATCCCTGGTATCCTCTCATTTCTCCAGGAGTCTCACAGAAACAGATGTGGAGAGGATGACGAGGAAGTTTTTCACATGGCAAATTCAGAAGGGAGCTCTCATTCCTACTCCTTTGGGTCAGGAAGTCCATCCACTGATAACAGCTCCTTTTCTAATTCAACCTGCAGTTTTAGAGCACTCAGATCTGAGCCTTCCATGTCCATCTGGTTCAGATTCAAAGAGAACATCTTTGGATCTGACAATTGCACTGAATGCACCGGCTCCAATATCCTCGGAGCTGGATGACTCTCGGAGCCGAAGCTTCCCTGTCAGATCTGAGAGGATTGGTTGGACTTCAAGGTTTTCAGAGCCATCTCTTCCTCTCAGAGCTCAGGCACTGGACAGCACAGCTTCAGCTTCCACCTCAGGTGAATTGTTCTTGGGACAGAGGGAGGTGACAAGCCAGAAACTCAACTTCTCGGCTCCATTTGCTTCCTTCTCCCTGGAGCTGCTGCCTTTGAGGTAGTAAATTGAGTGTTCTCTGCTCCAGCAGGTCAGATGGGTCCTGCCCCCTTGGATCCACCCTCTACTTCTCAGATGATTTTGCATCATGATCCTTGACATTCTACCCCACAAGGACAGCCAGCCCAAAGCTTCCAGTCTACTCAGCAGGGTATTTCAATCTCCTCTGATACTTCTCCAGACCACCCCACCAAGGGGGAAGTTCCTAGGAAGGGAAAGTGCAAAAGAGGTACTTGGACCCTCCTCAGGAGTCAATCACTGGGGATACTGATTTCAATAAAGAGGAGGGGTCCTCAAAATCACCACCAAATTATGTCTCATTTGGAGACATTCTTGAGATCCTGAAGCAAAAGGGTGGCTGGTCTTTCCAAGACTCTTCTCCTAAAGAATCAGTATTTCTGGAGGCATTTGGTACTGGTCCATCTACCTCATGGATTACTCCACCAGCTGATGAATGTACTGATCTGATTTCCAAGTGGGAGTGGAAGGAACCTGATATTATTAAGCCAATTCCCAAGAGATCAGACAGGATTCTGGCTCCAGCAGTAGACTGACAATATTGAAATAAAGTGGTTCCACTAGATGCCATGGTTGTGGCAGCAGCTACCAAAAAAGGAACTTGCTGAACGGAGTTCCACTGTTTATCCTCCTAATAAAGAGTCAAGGGCAATAGACAAATTTGGGAAGAGTGTTTATGCTTCAACGATGTTTGCAGTTAGAACACTGAATTATTTAGCACATTTTACTAGGCTACAAAGAGATTTGATTAAAGAGTTATCCAGTTCTCTTTCTGGAACTGGAACTGCTGAGGCTCAATCTTCCATAGTCTCTCGTTTGACTGCCCTGTAGGCAATATCTAATTCATCCATGAGGCTTATCTCACACGCTGCTGAAGGTGCCTCAAGGGCTGCAGGTTCAGGCATTTCCATTAGGAGACAGACATGGATGCACCTGTGTGATTTTGTGAAGCCCTTCAAGTCATCATCAATGCTTCCTTTGATGGCACAACTTTACTTGGCCCCACAGTAAAGGAAACACTCTCCAGGTGTGAGAAAGATGGAAAGACCCTCTGTGCAGTGGGTGTGCATTTTTTGACCCCTCAAAGGACCTTTTCCATGAATCAAAGGGGATGTTGAAAAATGTGGTTCAGAAAAATCTCAGGGTCCTTTCCAGGACAATCCTGGAATTAGTTCCCCCAGAGGCAGAGGGGTAAGCAATAATGAATGACAATGTCCCTGTGGCAGAGGAGGCCTGCAAAACAGAGGATCTAGAGATTCTTTTTCTGACAGACCCTTTCAGTGGTCTTGAATGGAGGCCCTATTGCCTACCTCTAGAGGCAGTCAGGGTCACCTATCACTGCACCAGAAAGCCTAGCTAAGTATAACAAAAGACAGTTGGGTGCAGAGAATTATTTCCAGAGGTTATATAATTCCCTTTTCCTTACCTCCTCCATTATCCATAAAAATTCCCAATGTTCCACCCAATCAAGGGAAAGCAGCAACATTAGAAATGCAAAAGCTGCTAGAAAAAAGAGACATGCATTCTTTTTAGTGCCAAAGAAAACAGCGGACTAGAGACCAGTTTTGGATCTCAGTGTATTGCAGAAGTTGGTTCGATACACAACGTTCTGGATGGTCATGGTTCAGTCCATTCTGCCTTTTCTGGGCAAGGACAACTGGATGTGCTTGATAGATCTTCAGGATGCATACTATCAAATAAAGATGAACAGATGATCCAGAAGGTACTTCCTCTTCTGGCTGGGAGCCAGCCATTATCAGTTCAGAGCACTGCCCTTTGTCTTCCGCACAGCCCCCACAGTGTTCACCAAGTGCATGGCAGTGGTTGCAGTTCACTTAAGACTGCAAGGATTCTGGGTGTTTCCATATTTAGATGACTGGCTCATTACCACCCCAACCAGGCATCAACTGATAGAAGCTGAGGATCATGTGTTACAGACCTGTTTGCATCATGGAATAACCATAAATTACAACAAGTCTCATCTGGAACAACCCAGACATTAGAATTCATAGGAACAGTGTTCAGCACAGTTTCTATGGTAGCTTCTGTTCCTCTACCAAGAGTGCAAACAATAAGGATGCAATGCAAGTCAGGAAAATAATCTGCAGTATGATAATTTCAGCCTGATAGATTTTGTAAGCCCTGGGATCAATGTCAGAGGCAATAATTATAGTCCCTTTAGCAAGATTCCACATGGGTTTCACTTCATAATCTCGAATTACTGAAATCTAGAAATTCAGTAACCCGAGACTATGAAGTCGAACCATTCACAACACCGAAACCCACAATTCCGAATCACACAGTCACGAACATACATACATCATACACCACTTAACATACACACCATTCCACCCACAGCACACAAACCACACAACCCTACACTACATATAAGCAGGGGGGGCAAGCCACCCTACACCCCCCCCCATGTGGGGGCTGCACCCCACACCCCCTACTTCTATATACCAACTCCGAGGTCGCACATAACATAAAAAGAAAAAACACCACACACCATGCCATCCTCCACTCATTCGCACACAAATACACATCCCACATACACAAACACCAACAAATCCAACACTCATACTTGCACCTCCCTACCCTTAACCACACACACAACGTATAAAAACACACACAAACACTCACTTACCTGTGATTTCAAGCACCATAATACTACACTCGATGTACCGGAAATGCATAAGCGTGGATTCGAGATATTCGAATTTGCTCTTATGCACTTTTTGGCATTCTGGTTTTCAGCTTCATGGTCTCAGGTTACTGAATTTTGAGATTTCAGTAATTTGAGATTATGAAGTGAAACCTCCACATGATAATTCTTTAATGGATGCTGGCAACACAATGGTCAGTGCTTTCTCAGCCCATGTCTGCTAAGATAAGAATAACCCAGGTATGGAAACAATAACTTTCCTGGTGGATGTAGTTAGAACAGCTGTTACAAGGTTGTCTTTTCATCCTCCCTCAGCCCAAGGTCATAGTGACCACAGACACTTCCCAGAT
Source organism: Protopterus annectens (assembly GCF_019279795.1). Lineage (NCBI taxonomy): Eukaryota > Metazoa > Chordata > Ceratodontiformes > Protopteridae > Protopterus > Protopterus annectens. The sequence goes on along the minus strand of NC_056726.1, from coordinate 128,983,855 downwards.
AGGATAGTGGGCACTTCCTGGGAAAAACAGTCCAAGGCGCTTGGTCCCCTGTAGAGGCCAACATGCATATCAGTGTTCTGGAGATGAGAGCAGTGCTATTAGCATTGCAGACATTCCAGGACTCTCTTCTTGGCACAATTGCAGTCCAGACAGACAACATGTCAGTAGACTGGTACATCAACAAGCAAGGGGGAACCGGATCTTAGCCCCTGTTTTGAGAAGCCCTAAGAGTGTGGCAAAGGGTGATATCTTCCAACTGCTTTCTAATAGCAATGCATATTCTGGGGAAGTCCAATGTGATAGCAGACAAACTGAGCAAGTCCATTTTACTACCTCACGAGTGGTCTCTTAACAACAAAGTGACAGAAGTGATTTTCAGTCAGTGGGGCCAGGCTTGCTGAGATCTTTATGCATCTCCCCTAAACAAAAAGTGCAGCTGCTTCTTTGCCCTGATCCCCCCACTGGGGGAATTACCAAAGGATGCTGTGCTCTATGATTGGTCCCCCCAGTCTTCTGTATGCTTATCCTCCAACTCCCCAAATTCCTTCAGAAAGCAGCCTGGTTGAAGAGCAAAGTCATCCTCATTCCATCTTATTGGCCTCGACAAATTTGATTCCCCTCCCTTTGGCCTCATCTACTATACCCACCTTGGATTTTGTATCCAATTCCAGACCTTCTATCTTACCTGACAGGCATGGTCCACCCAGATATGTCAAATCTCAAATTAACAGTGTGGTGCTTCCAATTCCTTTAATAGCCAGGCAACCAATGCTTTCTTTCTCTGCTCATGCCATACTTTTATCTTCCCATAAACGTTCTACTAGGAAACTCTACAGGAGTAAATGGAGAAGATTTATTTATTGGGCAGAACAAAATCAGACAGACCCCTTCTCAGCTGTAATTCATTCTGTACTACAATTTTTAGTGAGTTTGTTTAATGAGGGCTAGTTAATCAATTATTAAAGTTCAATTTGCAGCAATCTCTAAATTTCATGTGGGATTGAAAAATTCTTCCCTGGCTTCCTCTAAACTGTGCAAAGCCTTTTTGAAAGGTACTCTTCTGCTAAGACCTCTGTATAAAAACTCTATGCCACTATGAGATTTAAATTTGGTATTGCAAGCCTTAATATATTCTCCCTTTGAACCTGCAGATAAATGTGATCTTAAATTTTTGACCTGGAAAACTGTCTTTCTAGTAGCAATTACATCTGCTATAAGAATTTCAGAATGTCAAGCATTATCTTCTAAGCCCCCATAATTGATTTTTCATAAGGATAAGGTCACATTACCTACTAATGCTTCCTTCTTTCTTAAGGTGGTGTCAGAATCCAGTATTAACCAATCTATTAACTTGCCAGTATTTTTCCCACAATATACAAATAAAGGAATATATGCTGCACTTACTGGATATTTATAGACAATTACATTTCTACCTAGACAGGATAAAACAGATTAGAAAGACAGTTGTTTCCTTTGCAAATAATAAATTGGGTAAATCAGTTACAAATGTAACTCAAGCTAGATGGTTGACAAGTTGCATCTCCTTTATCTATAACACATTGAATCATCCCTTACCAAAACCATTAAAGGCTTATTCAACTAGATCTATGGCAACATCTGCTGTATTTCCAGTCTAGAACTTCTTTGGATGATATATGTGCAGCTGCAACTTGGTCAAAGCCTCATACTTTTATCACTCACTACAAACTAGATTTGGTCTCAAGGAGAAGAGCGACCTTTGGCTCAGTGGTACTCAGGAATATCCTTTCTTAGAGTCCACCCAGGAATTTAAGTAGCTGGGGACTCTGTCCCATTAGTTGAGGAAAGGAAGAAACTGGATAACAATCAGATGAAGAAGTTATGTACTTAACATAATGTTCCATCTGTGCTGTCCATTTTCATTCTTCCTCAACTCCCCACCCACCACCCCCCTCCATATTTCATAACTGACTTCTGGAGGAATCAAGTACTTCAGGACACCTATGTCCTTTGTATTGAACTCCAGTAATGGTATTTCTTTTATAGGCTTCCTGTCAACCTGCAAACAAGATCCGAGGGATGTTAGGGGTGGTGCATTATGGGTAGGGAAGGAGCTTGAGAGTTCGTTGGTGGCCATGAGCTAGTAAAAAGGCTGAGTCAGAACAGAGGATCGGATCTGATCCCATTAGTTGAGGAAGAATGAAAATGGACAACGCAGATGGAATGTTATAGTAAGTACATAACTTCTTTTTTACTTAGTTATACTTTGTTCCATTTTAGTCTTCTTCTAAGCATTAATGACATAAAGTGGGTTATAAGCTTTATAGTTCTCCCACAAGTTTAACAAAGTCAGCAAAAGTCCAATGTTTCTCAGTCACTTTTTCTTGCAAAGTCATATTTCATAAATGTGATTAATGCTTTATAATCTCACATTTATTCACTAATTTTAGTGTTGCTGGTCTCCTTCCTGTTCATCTCTGTCTCCCAATACCAGACTGTGGTTAAAGGACAAGGTTTTCCTGGTTCTTCTAGTGAAAGTTTCACTGGCAAAGGCTCTCTATGAGCTTTACTGTCAGAAGAATGAGAAGCAGAATCCCTTTCTGCTTCATGGCTCACTTTTTGTTGGAAAGACTTTTTTTATTTCCTCCTTGGCTTGTTTTGCCTCCAAAACTTTATTTGATCTTCTAGGAAAAATATTATGAAGATAGCTGGAAACTGCAGCATGAATCTCATACTTGCTTCTCAACATTCCCTGATTACTGGAATAAATCTGCTTTTATTCTGCCTGGAGTATAGTGAATAATAATTTTTCCACAAAAACTCTGCTGTCTCCAATTTTTAATACTTTTCTCTTCTGTTACAGTTTTGTCAAGATCAACTCTTTCTGCTGGTAGGATTACATCTTTACTAATACAGGTCTTTTTTCAATCTTCATAAACACCTTTATTAAATTATCAGGTATGACATTGACAATCTTACATTTATATAAATGAAAAACAAACAACATTGACACCACTTTAGTTGCAAACATTATACATCACAGACACCATTTTAAACAACTGTAGTTGCAAACATTATATATAACTTATAATCTATCCAGCCATTGCCGGCTAAGCTTTATATGGCTCATTCAAATCCTGCCTCTTAAACCTCATTCCTTCTCTGCATATATTGTTCCCACAATTCCTATTTTTCCTATGTGATTTGCTCTGTCCCTTTTCTAATGATCCCAATTCCAGTCATTTTATCTCTGTTACTATATTCACAACTTCTAGTAAAGTTGTTCTAGACTTTGATTTCCATTTTCTAGTAATTGCTTGTTTAGCAGCCACCATAATTAGACTCAGCAAGGTTTATCATTTATTTTATTTTATTTTTTATTTTACATTTGTTAACCGGATAAATCGACTGACATGTGTCATCCATTTGGGGGGCGGGGAAAAAGCTCCAAGCGAGACAATATGAGACATTTACAGACATAACAAAACATAAACACAAAGCAATAGATGAGGTTACATATTACATGATATGTAAATAAAATAATAAATAAAATAAAGTTATAATAATTATACAACATGACATTATATTATTATATTAAGTACTCAGATCATAGTTCAACAAATTATCTCCCCGGTCAATCCAATCCACTCATTCAGCATCTCCAACAGATGGTTGGGATGGGAATCCCTAAAGTCTGCCAGCGCATTACACTCCCAAAAAATATGTTCCCTGACACCTCTTTCTTGCCTGTCACACCTCCAACATTTGCTGTCCACCTGTGAAAAAATTTTTTGGAGTCTACTTGGGGTATAAAAATACCTATGTAAACATTTCCAGGCAAAGATCCTAAATGTTATAGACTTTGTTCCATATTTGGGAGATATACATATATCCTCCATTGTCTCTTTGTAAATTGCTTATCCAATCTCTCTTCCCAATCCTTTCTACGCTCCTCTTCTTCTTCTTCTTTCAGCTGCTCCCATTAGGGGTTGCCACAGCAGATCAACTGTTTCCATTTCTTCCTGTCCCCTGCATCTTGCTCTGTCACATCAACCACCTGCATGTCCTCTCTCACCACATCCATAAACCTTATCTTAGGACTTCCTCTTTTCCTGTTACATGGCAGCTTCATCCTTAGCATCTTTTTCCCAATATACTCTGCATCCCTCCTCAGCAGATGTCCAAACCAACGTAATCTTGCCTCTCTGGCTTTGTCTCCAAAATTTCCAACCTGGGCTGATCCTCTAATATACGTATTCCTAATCCTGTCCATCCTCATCACACCTAGTGCAAATCTTAACATCTTCAACTCTGCCACTTCAAGCTCTAACTCCTGCCTTTTTGTCAATGGCACTGTCTCTGACCCATATAACATAGCTGGTCTCACTACCCTCTTGTAGACCTTCCCTTTCACTCTTACTGGTACTCGTCTGTCACAAATCCCTCTTGACACTCTTCTCCACTCACTCCATCCTGCCTGTACTCTCTTCTTCACCTCTCTTCCACACTCACCATTACTCTGAACTGTTGATCCCAAGTATTTAAACTCATCCACCTTCACCACCTCTACTCCCTGCATCCTCACAATTCCTCTATCCTCCCTCTCATTCACACACATATATTCTGTCTTAGTCCTGCTGACCTTCATTCCTCTTCTCTATAGAACATATCTCTACCTCTCCCGGGTCTCCTCCACTTGTTCCCTACTCTCACTACAGATCACAATGTCATCTGCAAACATCATAGTCCACGGGGACTCTTGTCTGATCTCGTCTGTTAACCTGTCCATCACCATTGCAAATAAGAAAGTGCTTAGAGCTGATCCTTGATGTAATCCCACCTCCACCTTAAATACATCCATCACTCCCACTGCAGACCTCACCACTGTCACACTACCCTCGTACATATCCTGTACCACTCTTACATACTTTTCTGACACTCCCAACTTCCTCATACAATACCACAACTCCTCTCTAGGCACCCTGTCATATGCTTTCTCTAAATCCACAAAGACACAATGCAACTCCTTCTGACCTTCTCTGTACTTCTCCATCAACACTCTCAGAGCAAACATTGCATCTGTAGTGCTCTTTCCTGGCATTAAATCATACTGCTGACCACTAATCATCACCTCCCTTCTTAACCTAGCTTCCACTACTCTTTCCTATAACTTCATGCTGTGACTGATCAATTTAATCCCTCTGTAGTTTCTACAGCTCTGCACATCACCCTTATTCTTAAAAATCAGTACCAAAATACGCTCCTCTGATTGATCCTTATAATTATCATGCATTATTTTATATGCTCTACTAATTACTCATTTTTTAATGGCAGCTTCAGTTTTAGATTCTATTTAAAACTCTACCAGAGCTGGTCTTTCTTTTAGGACTCCCCTATTTCTTTCTCTTTGCCTATACTCTGATATCAATCCTTGATAGAGAAGGCAATCTCTAACCTGCAGTCCAAATAAATTATTGGCCTGTTTCCATTCTATTACCTTTCCCTTTCTAGTTATTTGCTCCCAATACCTTGGTTCCTTTGCTAGTTTTCTCCAATTAATTCCAGCCCCCTCTTGCCTGTTATCCGTATCCCTAATCACAGTCATCCCTATCGGCAGAATCTCTTTTCTCAATTCTCATGCAGGTTTAGTTCTTAGAATACTCCCTGCTATTTTATAAATATACTCTGCATGATTTTTGTTGTTCTCCTTAAGAGTCTACATCCAAAATCCCAATCTCTCCCTATTTTGTGAGCTTCCCCGTATCATCATTCCTTTCCACTTTGAATTATAGTTTTCTGCATGTGCTATATATAAGAGCCTTTGTTGCTCTAAAATACCCACTGAAATTAGGTGATCCTTGTCCTCTTTGTTCTATTGGAAGAATCGGCTTATCCCATTTGACTCTTGCTGTATTTCCTTCGCAGATAAAATCTTTCAACTCTTTCTAAATTGCTATCCATAGGTTCTTCTCTGGTTGATAAAAATATGTCTGACCTGTGTCTAAGACTAAAGAGACTAGAACCATTTTAATTGCTTGCATCTTAGTATCTATATCCATATAACGAAGCTTCCACATATCCTTAGCTGCCAAAATGGTAATTTCTAATCCATACTCCTAAATGCTTCATTTTATCATGTCCTCATAAATATGGATATTGTTGGACTAATTCATGTGGGTACATAATTTACCTCTATTGCCTTTGTTTTAGCTTCATTAATTTTGTATCCCGAAAAGATTTGAAACTGTCTTAAAATGTTCCAAAACACTGTAATGTCTCTTTCTAGTTTTGCCATTGTATAAAATAATATCATGTGCAAATAGAGCCAGCTCTTCCTGACTACCATACCAATTATATCCTTGAATTTCTGAGTCCCTTATTTTCTTTGCCAGTGGTTCTAAATATAATGCAAACAACAAAGAGAAAAGCGGACAACCCTGCCTGGTTCCTCTACTCAAGCAGAAGTTATCAGAAAGGACAACACCCACTTTAATTTTCACCTCTGATCCCTCATAGACTAGGATTTCATGAGCAGGGCAATGGAAGCATTTGCTTTCCCTGATATAATTATATGGTTGATTAGGAGTATATATGAGGGATCAGAGGTGAAAATTAAAGTGGGTGTGGTAATTCCTGATAACTTCTGCTTGAGTAGAGGAACCAGGCAGGGTTGTCCGCTTTTCTCTTTGTTGTTATGCTAATTTATAATCATGGTTTAGTATTTAGTAGTAATAAAATTATTTTCTGTTTAGCATTCTGCAGTTACTCCTTTTCTTGTTCTGAGAGATTCCCCCTAGTTTGCAATGCTTTAACATTTGTCAGTCCCTCTATATAATTATTGTTATTTCTTAGCCATATCTCCCTTCCCTTTATTTCCACCCTAGTTTTAAAGCACTTTAATTTTAAAATGTTAAAATTTAAAATTTAAATTTTAAAAATGTTAAATAAGTAAATAAATAAATCAGTAAATGTTATCCCACTCCCTAGTTATATTTTCGCAAGAATGACATCAGATAGAATGGGACTTTGAGACAAGTTGGTCAAATTAAGGGACATGTTTCTGAGTAGAGGATATCCAGTCAAATAGGTTACAGAGATTACTGATGAGGTGTACTGTGGGTGGGGCACTAAGTATTCCCCCCCCTTTTAGATATTGGGTTGGGAGTAGATTCAAGGAAGGTAGGGGAAGATGACAAATATGGAAAGGCCTTAGAATTAGAATACAATTATTATACAAAATCTATTTATCAAGTTTTGAAGGGAAACTGGAACATTTTTAAGGTTAACAGGGACATGATTGAGATGGTTGGGGAAAGGCCCACATTGTCTTTTAAAACCTGTAGGAACCTTAAAGAAATTTTAGAAAGTGATACTGGTATATGTACAAGAGGTGAGAAGGGAACGGTTCCTTGTGGAATGTGCAAGCCGTGTCCATGCATCATTAGGATGGACCATGTTATTCTGGAAAAAGGATTGGGGAATAAGATCCATTTTGTAAATGGTAACTGTTGTTCCAATCGACTGGTGTATTTGGCTAAGTGTGAGGGGTGTCCAGCATTCTATATTGGTAAGACAGAAAGAACATTAAAGGACAGAATGCATGAACACCTCTGTTATATTAGAACTAAAAAAGAGACAAGTGCTTTGTTTAAACACTCTACACACTGTATTGACTTTAAGGGTTTTCAGTTTGGTATTGTAAAAATTGTGAGGAAGAATCCCAGGGGAGGTGATTGGAAAACAACGCTGGTCAATAAGGAACTAAAATGGCAGCTTAGATTGAATGCCAATTCCAGTCCTGGTTTGAATGAATATGTGTTTGTAAAACCTGTTTTAAAAGGTAAAGGAGCCTTGGTGTGACGACTTTTTAATAGGGTAGGGTTTTTTTTAAAGTGTCTGTAGGCACATTTTATTGTATGTAAATGTTTCTGTTAGATTTGAAAACTACTGCTCTTTTTACATGTATAATGTGGTAGGTAAAGGGTGTGTCAATTATGCAATTAACAGAGTATTATAAAAGCATGTGACTTGTTTTATTATTTCATCTGTTGAAGTCTTACCTCTTGAGATGAAAGCGCTCATATGGTGTTTTATCTTTATTAAATTTGTGGAACCTATCTGCAGTGGTTGGACCATTGTTTATTATTTCTTGGTCAATTTCATAGGTTCATAGGTAGGTACTAGGCTATCGGCCCAAGGGCCTAAGTAAGCCTAGCCAACAAGGTTCCCTGGCTTACGCCACCCAAGAAAGTTAATTTCCTGTGCCCCTGTCAAGCAGAGCCACAGAAATGATCCCCGGGGTGTATTTCCTATTTCCCATCCACTCATCAAGATTTTTATTGAAGAGTGCTAATGAGGAACTTTGCTTGACATAGATGGGTAGTTTGTTCCAGAGTATAGGAAGTCTCTGGGACAGGAATCTATCTCCGCAGCATATCCTGTTTATTGTGGTGACAAGGTTTAGGTCCCTAGAGCATGTAGCTCAGAGGGATTGGGATTTCTTAAGGTGTAGCATGTCCAACAGCTCTGGGTTTAACATAGCTTTATATGTTATGCAGAGATCTCCTCGGAGTAGGTGATATGTTACAGAGTAAAGCTGGGGTTTTTTGAGACGGTCAGTGTTGGGCATCTGTTTGAGACCAGTAATCCTCTTTGTGAGGTACTTCTGTGGCCTTTCCAGCTGGTGCTGATGTGTTGTGAGGTACATACCAAATGGGGCGTTGTACTCTATAGTGGGTCTAATGAGTGCCGAGTAGAGGGAAACAATGACTTTTTTTTTCCTGGATGAGAACCCTTTTGTGATGAGGTGTGCCACATAGAAGGATTTCCTAACTACTGTGGCAATGTGATTATCAAAGGAGAGACTACTGTCCACCTGGGTCCTAAGGTCTCTTATCACACATTCGGCATTAAGTAGACTGCTGTTTATGTGGTAGTTCATGGGTACAGAGTTTTTACCAAAGGGGATGACAATGCACTTTTTGGCACTGGGCTTGAGGCCATGCCTCTGACACCAGGCATCTGTCTCAGTGAGGCCCTTCTGTAGGATGTCCACATCATTTCGGGACTTGACTATGGCTCCTAGTTTGCAGTCATCTGTGAACTTCTTTAGCCAGAGGCCTTCTGTGTTAGCCTGTACTTCAGAGAAGTAGATACCAAACAGGAGAGGTCCCAGGACTGAACCCTGTGGTACTCCACTTGTCACTGGTTTGAAATCAGATTTGGAGTCTGCAACTTTTACAGTGTGGGTTCTGTCAGTGAGCCAGTTAGCAACTCATCTTGTGATGTAGGGATTTATACCTAGTTTAGTGAGGTTAGGTATAATTCCAGAATGGGGGATGGTGTTGAAAGCCTTGGCGAGGTCAAGATAGGCTGTGTGAACCACCTTACCCTCATCTACGGCTTTGGTGACTGCCTCAAAGAAGTCAATCAGCTTAGGAAGGCATGATCTGCCTTTCACAAACCCAAACTGGGTGGGGTCCAGTGTTTGGAGGTTACCAATGTCATTGTTTATGAGTTCCATGATGATACTTTCCATGGCCTTTTAGACCAGGCTCATCAGACTAATAGGGCGATAGTTCCCAGGATACCATTCTTCAAAAATCTTCCCTCCTTTGTTATATTTTCCCTTCTAGGTCCCCCAGACCCATCTTCACTGTTGCTAACAAAATTCCAGTCTCCACCTATAAGTAATATTCCTTGCTGAAAGCTGATTATTTCACTAAGAATTTTCTTAAGCTTCATTATAGCAATTTTAATGGAATATAAATGTATGCCCATGTAATCCTCCTCTCTTGCCAGTAACCCCTTAGTACTATATATCTTCCATTATTATCTTATTTTTTTTCCTCTTCTATCACTATTGGAGCTCCTCTTGTAATTAATATAACTACTTCTCTTTTCCTTTGCCCCAGATATTCCACTGAATAACCATCCTGAAAACCTTTCTTTATCAAATTCACATGTTCATTTCTTTCCAGGTGTGTCTCCTGTAGCATAGCTATGTGCACTCTACATTTTAATATAGTTTACTACTCTTTCTTTTTTATATTAATCTGTAAGACCATTCAGATTGAGAGACATTATAGAAAGCATCATTTTCTTATATAGTTATTATTACCACATTTTATGTATAACTGCTATTATGTTAAATGTCTATTTCCAACTTTTATGTTACATGCATATACTGTTCAGCAGGTTGGTCTTTTATACAGACATTTCTTGTCATATCCATTTGAGCCTATGCCACATCTTACATTGCTTTTTTTTTTGAAAGCCCTCAAATAGAACAAATACCCCCATAAAACCTATTAACTTAACAACACACAGAACTATGTACATCTTTAAATATTGAAGTTGTTGCTTCCTAATAAGAACAAAAGTTATGTGTTGATAGCTACACAGACAGGCTAGAGTTAACCAAAAAGAAAGGTTAGTCATACTAAGACACATGGTACAGCCTGTGCTATTAGTAAGTGCTACTTGATTTTATCTATGTTTATAGCTCTCCCAGCTGAGAAACCACTTGAATGCTTTCAGTAAACACTTTCTCCAAGTCATTTCTCCTTATCAAATTGTCTTCTAGTGACATGCAAATCAGACACAAAGCTGCTAAGGGTACCTTGTTTACCACAAACAAGTCTTATAATATTCAAAATGCTTTTTCATTTACATCCTTTGTAATAAACTTGTTACTGGATAATGCCTAGTCTCTTAACCCAGTAATTTCCCTATGTAAGCATGGGAAAAAAACACACTCCCCCGGATTCATGAAGCTCGGCGCAAGGCCGGTGTAAGGCCTGCACCGTACGTGCGGTGTATATATGGTGTAGTAGCGCCATATGCATATTAATGAAGGTGCGCTGCCACCACATCCACGTGCATAGGATACGTGTGCGAGTGCATGGGGCATTACTAAGCTGCGCCCGGAGGCGTGTCAATGTCGGCTGTCGATGAGCAACCTAAACTGCTGAATATTATAGTCTGCCTGCAATAGTAATCACACCTAATCAGTGTCCATGGATAATGAAACGTATGCAAAGCATGCAAGACAGTTCCCGGCCACACAAAATTGAGAACCAAACAGAAATGCATGCAACACAATATGAGTTTCCGTCCATGGAACAAATGATATTTAAAATCGTGTGTCCGTAATGTACTGCACTCTAAGTAGTTATACCCAGTGGAAGTGAAGCGCATCATGTCAGCGCGCCACCAATACACACATCTAGCCCCATGGGCAGGTTCACCAGCAGTCCCACAGTGGTAGTGATAGTACACAGCTGGGCAGTTGTGGCCATATAACAACCGTAAAGAAACCTGACAGTCCATATTGTATACCAAACTCACACAAACATATGAATATTAAAATGTGCTATACATATGAACAGGAACGTAACCGGCACATACACATAAGATGCTATATGAGGAACCGGGACATCCAAATGCAGAACCCATGCATGCAAATGCAATACGCAACACCCCCTGTATAGCACATAACCCGCACACCCATGTCCGAATGTCCACCAAATCCAGCTACCAGCCTTGTGCAGCCATACACCTACACATAGCGAGTATTCTCCATATGTAGTAGGAAGTATCGTCCTAGGCAGTGTCAGGATTGCAAATATGTATCCCATGTTTGTAAACATCCCATCACAGTTGCGTAAATCCAAATGCCCGCCCATTCATGTTTTGGCAAAATGTGTGTACATCCCGCGTGGGATAAGTAACCTGTTGAAACATCAGAGTTGTTTACACGCCATGGTGTCTAGTACTGTACACATCTGGACAAAATATGTATGTGTAGTCACGGTACTGTTCAGTTTCTAGACAGACATGCAAAACATACTACGCAGGATGGAACACCTGTCCACCATGCAGGTCTCCCCACTAGGGTTGCCACCTGTTCAGATGCCCAAGGTGGGACATCTTTTGTAGAAATGTGAGAATTTGCAGGATAAACCATACCCCCGGCAAGTGCAAAGGACAGAATTACACTTGTTTGCCAAGATAAAAGCTTATTTCATAGCATTTGAATTGCTTATGCTATCCCAAATAATAGTTATGTGTTTCAGATACAAAATACCTGTATCATGCAACTATTAAAGAAAATAAGAAATATACTTTTGTCTTAAAATCACAGGACATTTGCCATGTCTTGGGTTTCGTCGCAGGACACAACTGTCCAAAGTGGGACTTCCCCTCGCAAAGAGGAAGAGGTGGTAACCCTACCCCCCACTGAATTATCGACAGTATATATTCAACTCAATCACATACCGACACCATCTCTCAACCTATTACAGCAACAAAATCTGGGCAAAGCCTAAAATGATGGGTGGACAAATAGGGACAGATGTAAATACTGTTCTCACAAACTTTGAAAGTTCACAGAATAATAGTATGTACATTAGCATGAAATGTTGTGAAGGATGTGGGGTAGTCCCCGAGTATTACAGAGGTCCGTACATTTTTACTGTAACAAACCTTCACATATGTTTACTGTACTACTGCATACCTGTAGTTAATTCATAGTTAATTCATGTCCAAAATAATAATCCTCGTATGAATGAATACAGGAAATAGTCAAATGTGAATGGGAACACCACTCACCGTGGATTATGTATTGTAACCACACCCACCCATATTATGTATTGCCAACATTATAAACTGCTGACAGGTGCCCAAACACCTGTGTCTGTAAACACAGGTAAAATAATGTGAATGGGAACACCACTCACCGTGGATTACGTATTGTAACCACCCCCACCCATATTATGTATTGCCAACATTATAAGCTGCTGACAGGTGCCCAAACACCTGTGTCTGTAAACACAGATAAAATGTTTAAAATGGACAAACTCTGTCCATATGCTTTGTCTGACATTTGAACATGGTCAGGGCAGTTCCGTTCACCAGGCGGACAAGCCTAAACCCAGATCACCACATGAACACCCTGACAATTAAAGACTTGTATGTGTCAGGACTATAAGCCTTGGGGTCCTGAATATCCCTGCAGTGATTAAATATGCAGCTTGGGTCCAGAGCAGTAGGGAATAGGGAATGTGTAATATGTAGTACCATATTTTTCCCAGCAGGAGAATGGATGCCTGTGTCGTAAGTGAAGCGGTGAGGCATATGTTAATGTAGCTATGTACTATGGGTATGCATATAAATGAGTCAGGACACCAAAAGTATAGTGGTTATAGCATCCGGCCAATGTGAATGCAGTCCCGGTTCAACTACGACTACAGCACATATAATGTTAAAGTATAATGAATGCGTCTGTGCTGTACAGACATTTAAATATGCAAAGGTGAACGTGTGTTTCGCATATGTCCGTTAACTGGATTACAGATATTTTACTGGTACTGTCACAAGTAATAAAGCCCACGTAAGCACAAAGACTTAGTAAACATATGTAACCCACAATAAGGATATGCATGTGCGCCTGCGCGTAACCCACAATAAGGAAATGCAAGTGCGCCTGTGTGTGTGTAATCCGCTCACAGCATAGCAAATGAATGCTGGTTTCTACACGTAATGTCTATATATGGATATATACATTTGTGTATAGATATATATCCACAGACTTAAACTAAATAAATATATGAAATAAAGAATGTACAGACATATATATATATATATATATATATATATATATATATATATATATATATACATACATATATATATATATATATATATATATATATATATATATATATATATATAGATATAGATATATATATATATATATATATATATATATATATATATACATATATATATATATATATATATATATATATATATATATATATATATATATATATATATACACACACAAACACATACAACATTAATTGATATATACCTAACAAACATATAAACAAATGTCCTCATAGATATAACACATGTACATAAATAGGTTACATCATAGCTAGTATGGATAGACATACAGACATGCAATTAAGGTACATACACTGCTGCGCTCAAAACTATTGCCCGGAAAGTACCAGTGTGCCAGATCTGCAAGTCCTACTCTTTAAACATGGATATAGGTGTCCTTTGCAGGACCCCAAAAGTTGTGAATCTATACACGCACTGTCCTGTAATGATTGCTGCAAAGAAGTGTCATCCATAACTACAATATAGCTGTACATGCAACAGTAGCTTGTGCAAGTGTAATAACACATGGGTTGACAGAATGTATGACATATGTCCCAATATGCGGAGAGTGGATAGTGCTTAGAAGTGTCTTCATACTTTATTATCGCTCACATTAAATATGTGTTATGACTACTGTGGAGGGGTGTCAGGTCTGGGAATCATGGGTATGCAATAATGGGCCTAGGTGCCTAGGTGTTGGTTGGCACAGATTTATGAGGTCCGCCCCATGGGAGTGATTAATATTCCTATGTGGGTATAGCAGACGCCTCTAACTTCCAAAAATGAAGAACCCATCTACTGGATATTGTGTAAACTATTGGGGGAAGACGTAGGGACTTATATTAGTGTCGTGTAAGCAATTATCATGGACGTTCATGCGTACAATTAAGATGGTAACCATAACTCTCAACCCATCAGAATAAGACATCTGGACAATGGCATTTTAAAATAAGTACAAATAGGGAATATTTCAAATATTCCCCTTACAAAGTCAGAACGTTGATAGAATAATGGATCATTCATTAGTATGAATGTTTTGAGGGTTATTAATTGTAAACTACTAATGTCTGTCATTATTGTCTAACCCCACAGTCCCTAATGACTTGCCACTAAATTACCAGAAAGGCACAATATTATTAAAAAAGGAACAAAATCAGAAGTCTAAGTTCGGGACATTTACCCAAAATGTGTACAGTTGAGAGGTATGAAGGTAACCCTGACCTAAATAAATGTACAGAACTAGTGAGATTAGATGGACAGGTGTGAAGAAAAACGTGATGACAAATGACAAAACATGTATAAGTCAAAAGCATGTACCTCGATAAATTTGATGAATACTTATGCCCTGTGATAGTCAATGTGGAAGGCTAATAGAAACAACATAAATGTGCCCCTCAGGGTGCTATGCAGTGTCCCCAATACAGTATTCAGTCTCCCACACTCGCATGTGAGTTCTGCCACTGACAGAAAGCGCAAATACCGGCGAACACATAAGGTAGATGATAGCAAAATATGTTTTGATTAGCACCTGTTGGCTTTTGTGAGGAACACAACACTCTGGGCGGGTGTGTCCTACAAAAGGAATGTAATGGCATCTGGCCTGTGATTTCTTCATATATTGTGTGTAGTGGTGTAATAAAATGACATATCTTGTATCAGAAACAGATACATGTTATAGGAAACAGTATTATCGACTATACCACTACAAGACAAATCTGAAGGTATGAAAAGTGCTGAAGTAGTCGGTTTAGTATTGACCGCAGGTATGTGTTGACTTGTCAAATGTCACAGCTGTACATATAGTTCCTATAGGGCTGTCACCTCTACAAATGATGAAAGTGGGAGCTGCTCTGTAGAAATGACAGACGTAGCAGTTCAAAACATACCTATAGCCATGCTTACTCTACAGATAGACATATTAGCACACAGCAAAGCTTAGGCCAGGATTCACGAAGCTTTGGTCGGTGTGTATGAGTAGAGTAAGAGTAGAGCAAGGCAAGATGTCTGCTGAGCTATTCAGCAATATCCTGTAGGGGCGTGTAATACAGCCCCTAAAACGAACGCTGCACAGACAATGTTAGGATATGCAAATTACCCCATTTGTAGGTGAAAGCTATGCAAATGATGTAAAATATGCGATACATGAAACAGTAAGCTGTCCGTGCAAGAGTAGAGTTATGTGCAGAAATGTACACGGATGTTAACCGAGTAACGTTCTGCAAGTAGCTAAGCGGAGCAATGTCATCTGCAAATAAAGGATGGATTTAGTTGAAGAAGCATGCCAATGGCCAAATATAAGGCCAGTGGCATGTTTTTCCATTGGAAATTAATAAAACTCTAGTTGTCCTCCCCCGATCTCCGGTGTTTAAGCGTAGCGCAGCGGCGCGAATAAGCGCTGTGCATACAAAACTAGACAAATATGTAAAATATACATACAAATTGTAATGTCAGTTAAAAGTTAGTTCGTCATGCAAGTGAATGGCAAGCTGAAGACAACATGGCTACTGAGTAGTGGTTGCTATGTGTGGAAGCGCGCTGTCAGAGATGTAACCAAGCATTAGTAGGCAATCCTATGCAATTGAGGCTGAGGATAGTGAAGCACAATTTGTCATGCTATATGGGCCAAGCCTCTACAGTGTAAGAGTAGGTTAAGAGGACTATCAGCGTAGAAGATAGGTGACATCATGAGTGTGTATGTATAAAACACTGTAATCTTATTGGAGCAGTGTGTCACATGTTTGCTGTCAGTGACTCATCAGTGGAAGAGGCGTGTTATGATTTATCCTAGGTAAAGTCAGTAAACTGATGGTGTACGCCATGGATATCACTGAAGTTCCTTACAAACCTGGTGAAGTGTACTTGCACCCGTGCAAGCCTGTAAGCCCGAGTAAGCATGTGTGCATGTGTGTCTGCCCGTGTGCGCGAGTTGAAGAACGAGTAAGCTACTGTAAGATTGTTGAAGCCCGTGTAATGTTGTGTGAGCCAGTGTAAGTGTTTGTACGCATGTATAAGCCTGTGTGCACACGTGGAAGCGGATGTGCACTTCACTGTGCTCCTATGCACGGCGCCGCTCACTGTGGACCCAAACAGTGAAAAGGAAGGTAAACAAATAGCAGTAAGTTAACCAAGGAGAACTACCACAGCTAGCAGGTGAAAACAAGCAGACTGAGTATATTACACAGCCAGTACAGTAAGCCAGCACAGCACAGCACGTACAACTCTACAAACAGCATTCCACCATGTTTTTCTCAGACACACTGCAACACTGTAGTATACTAAGAGAAGTGAAAACTGTAAAAGCTTAACTGAGACAACATAATGTTAGGGGCTGCCATTGCTATTATACGTCAACATATGCAACATGTGGAGGGTTGTGCCAATGTGAATGCTGCTCAGCATCACACAGTGAGTAGACGGAGGAGTGTGCAGGCACAGGGTAACCTACCAGGGCTACATGAGCTGGAGATAGTAGAGCGCTATAGAGTGGACAGAGACCTCCTGCAGAAGATTGTGGAGCTGTGCAGGCCATGTCTCACACACAGAACCAACAGAGGGAAACCTATCCCAGTGGAAACCAAGGTATGTGTTGCCCTAAGGATACCAGCAACAGGTGCCTTCCAGAGATCAACTGGTGATATGATGTGGATTTTACAAACATCAGCGTCCAGGGTACTGCACCAGTTCATGAATGCCATGTCAGTACATGTCAGTGATTATGTATATATCCCCAATTCCCGTAAGGTATTGGGCAACAATATGTGTCTTTTCCACACAATAGTGGAATACCCTAAGTACTGTGTGCAATACACTGCACGCACATATGCATCAAAGCACCAGCCAGTGAGTGTGGTAGGGCCTACTTCATCCACAAGGGCTTCCCCTCCATGAAGTGGCGGTTTGTGTGTGATGGCCAGCCCATAATAATGAATGTGTGTGCTGGATGCCCTGGAAGCTGCAATGCTTCCGATATGTGGCATCTGACGCAGCTGTACAAAACATTTGGCAATGGGGACAACCCTCATGGTCATCTAGTGGGGGATGCTGGATGTGCAGTTCAACTGTGGCTGATGACACACATCAGAAATGCACACACACATGAACAGGAATGCCATAATGAGGCACACGCACATACAGAAACTTTACTCTAGCATGTGTTTGTGTCGCTCAAGTCACAGTTCTGGTGCCTGGACACATCTGGTGGAGCATCAAAGCACTTGTCAACTACATGTACCAGAATTGTCTGTGGCCTAGGTCATCTGTGTCACACACACACACACACACACACACACACACACACACACACACACGACAGTTTATATACATAGTGTGAGTGACTGTTCATGTATGTGTATTACTGCAGAACAGTTCAAACACAGCAAAATATGTCAATAATGGACATTCAACATAGTTGTACAACCACCTTGGAGGATATGCATGCAGAACTCTCATTGCATATGTGATACAGTGATGTACTTCAAAATACCATTGTAAATGCAAATATCAAATGACAAATGACATAGCACTTATCTATATGTACACATTGTTACCCATTATACATATTGGGGTGTAATACCTATGTGTTACTGTTGGTAAAGTATGTGTAGTAAATGTGGATAACTGTCTCTTTTTAGCCTTATAGGTTTACAGCATGGGTTGGATAACACGTATCTGTCTGTATGATACCCTTGTGTAGAATAACTGTGTCATGTACAGAATGCATTCTAGGCCACAGTATGAATTCCCAGATGTGGGCAGGAATATCCCTATTGTCTTTGCTTGTAACTAACATGGCTATATGTCAAACAGTAATGGTCCCAGCAATGTGTGGCGGTCAATACCAGTGCGTACTGGTATAGTATAGTACATGTAGGATCCACATGCTACTGTGTGTCCTACATGTGTGGGTCAGTTGTGAAGATATCATATAACAATTGGTTATTCAGACTGTTGAGGTCGTATCTACTACCATAATGCAAAACAATCACAGATAGTAACAGTATCACCCACAGCACCGTGTAAAACCATAGCAATCACACATGAGTAGACAAGTACAACAATATGTGTAGTATAATGCATACTGGCCACCAATAGAAACTATGAAGTGTTAACAGTGTGTAATACAGGGCATGTCACCATTCCAATGTGTCCACTATACATGTACATGCAGACAGTGCACCTTCATCATGTTCACATATAAATACATGAAAATCTGTACTACACACATCACACACGTACTGCACACTCTGAAACACATGCTGCCAATACTACACACACCAGTCAAATGGCACATGGATGGATAATACATCTTCAGAATTAACAGTGCTGTACACTATACTACATTGATGATCATAGTTGTAATGTATCATGCCTGCTTACATACACCTAGAAGGAAATCACACTTTGTGTTAACAACATTGTAATATTATTACAGTGCTATGAAGCCACCCTGTGCATCAGCACCATGTTAGTCTGTACCTGCATCAATGTTACACATTACAAGAGGTGGCACAGGCATCATCATATGCACAGGGTATGTAGTTTTTTTTCCAGAGCCTGTCATTGAACCATCCAGTCAACATGTATGCATTTGTGTGTGTGTGAGGGACAACAGGTTTTGCATGGCCCAATGTTGATGCAATGTGTGTGTGTATGTGTTATCCCTAGCTGTTTGTTTTATGTGTGTCTCTGCATATACACTGTTTCAGCATGTGTCAGCCATATACTGGAGGTTGTGGGACAGTCACAGACTGTACCTGCCAGGCTGTACAGATCACCATTCCTGGCCATGGACACCCCTCCATGCATTCAACCATATTCCAGTCCTGCACCTGGCAATGTATACACATACATTCTTGGGATCTGTATCACAACCTGTGGATAAACGGGTGTCAGTAATGTTAACCTGATTTGCATAGTATTGTCATTTAATACATAGTTATATGAGTCATACTCATCCTCCAAAGTAATAACCACTGCTGACTGCTGCTGAGATGTGCACATGACCGTTTAAAGGTGCTGTACTATCATTGTTTTCAATGTCCCTTGTAATACCCAGCAACAAAATAACTGGTCACTACACAACTATAACCCAGGATCACTACAGCACACAGTATGTGCACTATCACAGAGCCATAGCACATTCAGATACATCCAAGGTAATCATGTACAGATAATGCAGCACATTCAATAGTAACACACACACACACACACTTGGCAGGGCTGGGAGTTGAACATACACCTAACTACCTTATCACACTACAGCATTACGCATTTACAGAACATGCTACCGAGATTACTGAACACAGCACTCCCAGAGGCATACTTATAGGTGGGTGACATCATCCGCAAAGGCAAAGACGCTGATAGGGAATGTATGTGGTGTGAGGCATCTAAAAGCATTACTGTGTCCTCAGGCAGCTGGAAACACACACACACACACACATTTGGCAGGACTGGGAGTTGAACATACACCTAACTACCTTATCACACTACAGCATTACACATTTACAGAACGCGCTACCGAGATTACTGAACAGAGCACTCCCAGAGGCATACTTCTAGGTGGGTGACATCATCCGCAAAGGCAATGATGCCAATAGGGAATGTATGTGTTGTGAGGCATCTAAAAGCATTAGCTGTGTACCCAGACAGCTGGAAACACACACACACTTGGCAGGACTGGGAGTTGAACATACACCTAACTACCTTATTACACTACAGCATTACTTATTTACAGAACACGCTACCGAGATTACTGAACACAGCACTCCCAGAGGCATACTTCTAGGTGGGTGACATCATCCGCAAAGGCAAAGACGCCGATAGGGAATGTATGTGTTGTGAGGAATCTAAAAGCATTACTGTGTCCCCAGGCAGCTGGAAACACACACACACACACACACACACACACACACACACACACACACACACACACTTGGCAGGGCCGGGAGTTGAACATACACCAAACTACCTTATCACACTACAGCATTACACATTTACAGAATGAGCTACCGAGATTACTGAACACAGCACTCCCAGAGGCATACTTCTAGGTGGGTGACATCATCAGCAAAGGCAAAGACGCCGATAGGGAATGTATGTGTTGTGAGGCATCTAAAAGCATTACTGTGTCCCCAGGCAGCTGGAAACACACACACACACACACACACACACACACACACACACACACACACACACACACACACTTGGCAGGGCCAGGAGTTGAACATACACCTAACTACCTTATCACACTACAGCATTACGCATTTACAGAACGCGCTACCGAGATTACTGAACACAGCACTCCCAGAGGCATACTTCTAGGTGGGTGACATCATCCGCAAAGGCAAAGATGCCGATAGGGAATGTTTAGAGAGTGAGCAGTCTGAAAGCATATTACTATCTCAAGGTAGACATAGACAAACACACGGCAGTGCTGTCATCGGGGCAACTAAATATCTACGGAGCACTACAACATTATGCACCACAGACAGTACACCCTTCGAGACAGCAACCAGTGTGTTCAATGTAGGCATCCATCATGACATTGAAAATAGACATCTGTTGCCTGGATGACCACCATGGCTATACAGGATGTCAATGGCCATTCCCACATGCTTAGTATCACACGTCTGTTTGGAATGTACTGTGTGTCCATCTACACAACGGCGTACTGGGCATGCTCACAAACTTAGCAGTTGCAAAGGGCCATCTTGCATGCACACGGAGTCTAATCACAGAAGGGCGCAGTTTGGAATGTACTGTGTGTCCATCTACACAACGGCATACTGGGCATGCTCACACACTTAGCAGTTGCAAAGGGCCATCTTGCATGCACATGGAGTCTAATCACGGAAGGGCGCAGTGTGGAATGTACCGTGTGTCCATCTACACAACTGTGTACATGGACTGTACTGTGTGTCCATCTACACAACAGCATACTGGGCATGCTCACACACTTAGCTGTTGCAAAGGCCTGTCATGCATGCAGATGGAGTGTACACACAGAAGGGCACAGTACAGAAGGGCACAGTAAGGTATAACTGTCCTCACGCACAGGGCGGTCACACATGCAGTGACCTGTACACACACAGCTGCCATTACAGCTGTCACAGGTGCAGGTCACACATGTACACACTGCAGTGTACACTGTAGCTGTCAAGTCAGCACCATGTCGTCAGTGCAGCACTACACAGCCTTACAGTACCACAACACCATGTGACACATGACCACTGGGCTGTACAGAGGTGTACACCAGCTGTGCAGAGTACACATGTACCAACAGGGATCCAACAGGTGTTATGCATTGCAATGATACCAGTATACATGAACAGGTCGGCTCAAGATATACCACGGCCCTTGCACAGCTGTGACACCTGACTGTTGCTGTACACCAATGAACACACGTCTGGATATGTCATACATGTGATTGTGTGGATGTGTGCATGGACTGCACACACAACACATACATACATAGCCTTTGATGTACCTCGTGCATAACAGTGGCCTAATCAATGCTACACACGTGAATGGAAGGTGGGCCCATGTCTGTTGAATGCTCACACTACAGGGGATAGCACTGTTGACCAGGACACATACCCTTGTACTGGTCGCCTGTGACACCCGTGATATCATACCACAGTCCATGTGTTATGTATGTCAACACACATGTCCAACAATAGCAATGCATACAAACATGGCAACAGGAGACACATGTGACATCTGTACTGTGCATGCAGCAACCATGCATGTGCAGTGGCCGATGTCCGTAACATAGTTGCACCTACCTACGACATGCAGTCGCAATGCAGGCCCATCATTGACACCTGTATATGGTGACATACAAACAGCATGTATGGAGGGATGTGTGTACATAACGTGGTGAACCACCTGTGTAGATGTATGTGTGCAGGGGGTGGCTCACAGTTGTGTCACACACCATCCTATCATGCCATGTGCAAACAGTACGCTATGTCGCTGTTACGTGACGGTGCTGACATAATGCATACACAGTGGTCAGGTGTTACCAACTATATGTCACATGGCACCTGTAACATCTACAACCTCCCGTGTGCATATAGCAGCACATTTGCCAGATATAGCGTTGGTACACATAATGCAATCAATACCGCTGCATGTCTATCAAACGTGTCATCATATGGCAGGTGTATCATTCCCAGCACTGCCATGTGTGTCCGAATGTGTGACCAAAGATGCCACATATCGTGGGGAATATGTCCCAGTTGTTACACATCCTTGTACATCGTTGTAGAGATCTGTACATACGTCAGTGTGGGAAGCATGATGTCGGCCGGTGTGGTGCATCACACACGTCGGCTGTCCGTATACACATGTGTGGTCACCACAGTGTGTGTGTGTGTCTGTATGTATGTCTGGTGCTTGGTGTGAGGGTGTATGCTAATATACGGTGAGAAATGATCACTAACCCCACGTGGTGACTAACCCGTAATGGTGATGCAGTGCACTACCCTGTTGATGCCATAGGTCCCAGCCATACTGGCTACCTGTGCATGTTCCTTCTCTGTGACACGTCGTGTGGGTGCATAGTACTGTGAGGGTGATGACCACATAGGCAAGGGTCCCCACCTGCACACTATGAGATGTGCGTTATAGTGGTGTACACCCCGTGAATGTGGCCATGTTCCCATACTGTTACAGGGTCCTACTGCTGCACAGTGTGGCCTCCAGCTACCAAGTGACACCTCACATCATGATTGGCCAGACTGCTGTGTACAACCCCTGCACCACGTCACCATACCTGTAATGTGTCCTGCTATGTATGTCACGTCTCTGTCCAGTGTAGCCTGTGGCACTGACCACAAGCATCAGGTGCAGTATATGTGTTGGACATCTGTGTCATGTTGGTGTTTCCAACAGTCAGGTTGAGGGTACATGTAGTATGCTGATATTGCCAGACGTGCCTGTGAGTACTCCACAGTTACACGTCTGGGACTGCAAACACTGCTACCTGTAGGCACATGCAAGTACACCATAGGAGGGAACCAGGGTATCACAACCAACATGGTGCTACAGGTGTAACCGAGACACATACCGTGAACACATCACAATGCATGCTGCACCTGCATTACATGGTATGACCGGTGCATGTTGACAGTACACAACCTATGTCACATACACATCTCTCAGTATTCACACACAACCACTGCAACATACACATCCCTCACTATGCATACACAGGTAATATTACATACACCTCTCACTATTCTGTTCACCCTGTGCATCAGAATATTTGTGCATAACCCTGCACCGATGGTGTGGATGACAGGGATGCGGCACAGGCTTCATCATATGCACAGGGTGATATGTTTGCCAGGGGCATAGGCTGCACCAATGGATAACATCATGTGTGTGTGTAAGGGCTGGTGAGTTGATTGGACATGTCTGTTCAGAATGCATGTGGATGTTGTGGAGCCCTACAGTTGTATTTGCTGTGTGCGTGTATGTGTGTACACAGTTCTGCCATTTGTGAGGCCTACACGGGGTATAATTGACAGCTCCAGATTGTACAGAGCAGGTTGTACAGCTCACTGTGTCCATCCACGGCCACGTGACCTGTGCCTGCCTGGGGTTACACGGGCACTACCAGGTGGAGGTACAGAGGGGCTACTGTCCGACGACACATGTCCGCTGGAACCGTGTCCCCGCTGAGAACGTCCAGGGCCACATCCACATGGCCTGCTGTGTCCTGGTGTTGACAGCGCAGCACCAGCTGCACTGCTACTGCTACCGGCATTATGGGAGTGGGCATGTGAGGTGGCACGCTCACGTCAACCTACACTAGGTGGTGTTGCTGGCCTACGTCCACGTGGCCTACGCCTCACTACTACCAGATGTTCCAGCACAGATAGCTCCCACTCGCGGATTGCCATGCCCCGGTCAAGGATTCTGACCATTTCACCTAATCGCCTATCCAGAACATCAGTAATCTGCTGTTGAGCATTTGCCAATGCCTGGATGTTGTCATTTAGAGTATAGATAGCAGCCCTCTGCAGCCTCTGCCCTTCTCTGTTCTGCCGTTCAGCATGTGCCTATGCCACCATTACAGTCTGGAACATGCGCCTGGTGATACCAGCTGCTGCACTCTGTCCTGCAGGTGCATGTCTGCCAGAGGTCCTCCTACGAGCAGCACTGGCCACATGCCTGTGTGGCACATCTGCAGTCATTACACTGACACCATGGTGTGTAGACACACCTTCTGTAGCCACCACATGTTCCTGTTCCACGTTAACAGACGCTGACTGTCCTTCCTCTATGGCCACTGGTGATGTGGTATGTGTTGGCAGCAGAACTGTGTGCAGGGAAGAGGGAGACATAGCTGGGATGGTAACCATTGGCACAGATTCAGCCCCTGACAACCCTGCCTGTACCTCATGCATATGTACCGCTAGTATCTGTGGGGACACTAACATCAGATGGACCGCAGGAGGGTAACGCACCTACATCACCTGTGAATGCAAAGAAATACTGTAAAGTACAATAGACACAGACACACACACACACACACACACACACACACACACACACACACACACACACACACACACACACACACACACACACACACACACACACACACACAAACACAGACACACACACACACAAACACAGACACACACACACACACACACACACACACACACACACACACACACACACACACACAAACACAGACACACCATGCATGTGATTTGTCAGATGGCATGCAGCATGCTTGCGATACAGCAGAGGGCATGCAGCTCAGACATTAATAGTGTTAGTAAGCATACCTCCCTGGGGTGCACACTACAGCAAGCAGGTGTCATATCAGTAGCCATGCAGTTCACACAATCATGGTAGTATGCATGCATCCCCATGATACACCATGTGGCCCAGAACAGGATAACAGTACACATGGCTGACGTGACCTTGACATGTAATCTGCTGACATGTGCATTAACATGCATACATGTCTGACACAATGGTGTCCTGACACATGTACAGCATCATAATGGGCTTCACATTGCAGTGTTGTGTGTATGCCCTACAGATAGAATGCATGTTTAGCAAATGTGCATGAGCATGGGAGGGTAGTGTGAGCCATCTACATTGCTATACAGTGTGAAGTACAGACACTGTGCCATTGCATGGCATCATGAGGCATCTATGTTGCTGTAGAATGCATAATATGTACACATTGCATAGCCATAACTGCAACACAGTCATGATGTTCAACAGATCGTATATGGTAGACTTCAGTGACACCTCCAGTAGCTGTGCACAGGCTTTTAGGTTTTCCAGTGTACCACATCAACTGTATAATCGGTCAACTAAGGCTATAATTGGACCATGTGTGGACAATGTGCAACAGGGTATATACACATCCCATGTACTGTGTGGCTACATGTCTCTGGCCATCCCCCATGGCCATGTGTGCACATGTGTTGGCCAATTGTGTGTGATGGCCATCTATCTCACATGTCTGTGTTGTCCCATATGACATACACCCATAGATGTCAGATATGTCACAATCCACAGGGCTATGCAGACAACGGGCTGTATGTTTGGTATGTGAGGTATAGGTCATGTGATAGTGTGACAATATTGCAGACAGAACACTACATGTCTGGGACATGTCAGGTGGCACATCACAATGTGTGCACACAATGCAGGGGCATATGACACAATGGTGACACCTGTGGGCTGCCCATATCACAGCTCACTGTGTGGTACTGTGTGCATACCACACATGTTGTTCCAATGCATACTACATATGCCTCCATTGTAGAACACCTCCACCGTTGTATGCACAGCTGACCACACATGTTGCAATGACAAGTACTGTGGTTTCAAGTCAGTGTATCATTTCATTTGTATATATTGCACATGGGTGGCTTGTGTGAATGATGGGTGATGCGACCTGCATATCGTGACTGGAACAAACATCAGGTGTGCAAGTGTTAACTGGCCACATGGCAAATAGATCTACACTGTAACATGCCTGATACTGATGACAATCTCACCTGCAATGGACTCATGTCTGTGCGGCATGCCAGAGGTACCTGTATAGGGGTGAC
The DNA here is from genome assembly GCF_019279795.1 of Protopterus annectens. NCBI lineage: Eukaryota > Metazoa > Chordata > Ceratodontiformes > Protopteridae > Protopterus > Protopterus annectens. The sequence continues at coordinate 128,957,111 of NC_056726.1, read as the reverse complement.
ACACCAGTATGAACATTATCCATGACTGTATGACAGCCACAGGTTGCACTGTGCATGTGAACACATTCACCTGTGTAATAGCATATAGTATGCACATGTGTGCATACACAACGTAGCATACTGTAGTATGCAGCATGTGTGTCCACATACCTTGCATATGTTGTTACTTTACATAATGTACAGTGACACATGCAACTACATGGGATATAATAGCCATATGTGCAGTACTGACTTACCAGGCAACTCCAGGCTCATTGGTTGGGAGACACCCACCTCCACGATGGCAGCTAGTGTTTCTGGATGCTGTTCCCTGGGTGTCCCCAGACTGGCCAGTGGCTCCTCGGTGTGTGTGAGTGGGGGCTGGGTTGGTGGCCCACCACCTGTTCCACCTTGTTCTCTGGCGATTGCAGTGGCATGCTGTTTTGCATGTCGTATCAAGTCCGTGCAGTGTCTGCGTACCTGCTGGTAGGTGCGGTTATGGCCACCCACATCGTTCACCCTCCTGCGTAGATCCTGCCACAGGTCATCCCACTGCTGGGCATGCTGTGGCACATGGCTGAACAACAAGTCATAGTTGTCATGGAGCTGTGGGATGAGGACATCATCCTCCTGGCGGCTGTATGCGGGGAGGCGTGTACGGGGCATTATCTGTAAGACATAATGATGGTAACAGGTCACAGTTTCAGAGATGTAAAGAGATACTGCTGCACATATTGTATTCATAACCCCAAAAAACGTGACATTTACCAGTACAAACCATCACAATTCTATAACCTTTTACTAATTAGCTCACTAATACATGGAGATATACACCCCAACCCAGGCCCTGACCTATCTCCAGTACTAAACAACTGCCATCTAGCTAATCCAAAGCCAACCCTAACTACAAAACCTCCCAAATCACTCTCAATTGCCCAACTTAATATACGTAGCATCTGCAATAAAATACCACAAATACATGCTTTACTTGAAGTCCAACAGTTCGACATCCTCTGTCTAACTGAAACATGGCTCAAACCTACAATAAAAGACAACGAAATTCTTCCCCCTGGCTACAACATCCTCAGACAGGACCGCAAACAAAAAGGAGGTGGAGTAGCTATACTTTACAAAACAGGCCTGCACCTAACCATAATAAATCATACCCTATTAGCTGGCACAAATGCTGAATTAATTATCACAAAACTCCAAATTAATCCTCACAAAAATATAAATATTATCTGTACCTATATACCTCCGGGAAAAAATCCCACTATATTAGAAGACCTGCTAAACTGGCTTTCTCTAAATCTCCTCCAAGAAACAATACTTTTAGGAGACTTGAATATTGACTGGAACTCATGTGAACATACTAATCCATCTACTCTTATTAACCTGCATGGCTTTACTCAACACATAAACACCCCTACAAGAGTAAACAAGCATAGTAACAAAGAAGTAGTACTTGATTGGATCTTAACAAACAGTCCCCAGCAAAATATACAACAGGCACCCTCCCAGATGACCTTAGTGATCACTCCCTAACTTATATCATCAGGCATAAAACTAATCTTTCCATCCCAACCCAAGTTCGATCAACCCGTTGTAAAAGCATTTTGACCCCAATCTGTTTCAAAATGAACTTATGCAAGTCAACTGGTCACCTCTTAAAACACTCCCAATAGATGAAGCAGTTAACCACTTCAATAATACCTTTCTCACCATCCTTGAACACCATGCCCCACGTTCCATACGTATAAAATCTAAAACAGCACCATGGCTCTCTAACAAAACTAGGCAACTAATTCTTAAAAGAAACAAAGTCTGGAACACATGGCGAACCACTAAAAATATAACTGACCATCTCTCATTTAAACAAAAAGAAATATGTGAAACAAGCTATCCTAAATGATAAAAAAATTTCTACACTCAATTACAACAATCTTCCCTCCACCAACCAAATAAATTTTGGTCTGCTATTAATACTCTTCTATCCCCAGGTAAACCAGCCACACCTACTCCACAAGGCTCTAATACCAACTCCCCCTCAGAAATAGCTAATGCCTTTAACACCTTCTTTACTTCAGCCATTCTAAAGCTAGCTGAACAACAAAGCCCTGACATCTCCAAACTTACTAAGCCTAGCTCCACCCCTCCTCCATTTCACCTCCAACCCATATCTACCTCCTACATTTTGTCCTTACTTCAAAAACTTAAGCCAACAACCCCTTCAGCAGATAAATTACCTGCAGAATACCTCCAACTAGGTGCCAAAGCAATAGCGTACCCCATCTCTACTAATTAATAGGACTGTAAAAGAATGTACTATCCCTTCTGTCTGGAAAATCTCCTACATCATCCCTCTTTTCAAAGGCGGTGACTCTTTAGAGTATTCTAACTACCGCCCCATAGCATTGCTATCTCCTCTTGCAAAAATTATAGAGAAATGTATTCACAAACAGTTACTTAATCACCTGTTAAACAACAATCTCCTAGCTAACTGCCAACATGGGTTTCGCCCATACCACAGTACTACCACCGCCCTACTATCCTTCATTGACTCTATCAACATAAATCGCAACAATAACACTACTTCTTCTGCATTCTTTGTAGACCTGTCTAAAGCCTTGATATGGTTAATCATCAACTTCTCCTACAACGCTTACATTCCTCTCTCTTGACAATCAAGCCTTAAGCTGGTTCACATCCTATCTTGAAAACGCAAACAGGCAGTTCTCTGGGACAACCATCTCTAATCTTCTCCCCACCTCTATAGGAGTTCCTCAGGGCTCCATCTTAGGTCCTCTTCTGTTTTCCATTTTTATTAACGATCTACATCTAGCCACTCCTCTATCTACTTGTATTCAATATGCTGATGACACAACAATCATTTGCTCTGCCTCAACCCAGACTGAACTTCACTCACTAACACAGCACACCTTCACCACCATTGAGCAATGGTTCTCTAACCACTGTCTCCTACTTAACCCCAAAACCAAACTTCTGCTCTTTACACCCACTCACCTATCACCCTCCATTGATTTCACACTTACATCAAACAATGGCACTCTTATCACTCCTGACCAAACCACGAAACTCTTGGGTATTACTATTGACAACCAACTAAAATTTGACTGTCATATCAACTCCACTATAAAACAACTAACAGGAAACTTGGTACACTCTATAGAATCAAACCTTTCCTGAACCCTGAGGCTAGATCTACTATAGCTAGACCCTACTTAATATCAACCCTTTTTTATGCTTCTACTATATACACTAATCTGTCTAAGTCCAACCTCAATAAACTAACGCATCCTACAACAATATCGCCAGATTTGCCACTGCATCCCCATACAGAACTCACCATTGCTTGAATCTCATAAAACTAGGGTGGCTGGAACTACCCCATCTCATCCAATACTATCAACTCACTATTGCCCACAAAGTCCTCTACCACCCTGAAAACACACCAATGCTCGCTACCCATAAAGCCCTATCACAACATGAGGAATCTACGTTCCTGTAACAAAACTCTTGTAAAAACCTCTAGAGCAAATAATGTAGCAGGTGACTCCATATTTTCTAACTCAATTGGCAAAATATGGAATCTACTACCACCAGATCTTACATCCCTGACTTCGATTCCACTATTTAAAACCAATCTAAAACTCTTCCTAACTAACCACTGGCTTTGCTCTTGCAATAACCCTGGGTAACCTTGCTCTCTTCCTTTCCTTCCCTCCCTTCCTCTCACCTGATTTTCCTTTCCTCTCTTCCTTTAAAAAGGTTTCTGGCTATAGCTCATTAGTTATATAAAACTATAGATTTTGTTACTTATGACTATATTAATAACTTTCATAACCTAGTAAAGTATCTATTATAGACTCATGCTATTGACTCACACTGTACTCAGACACTTAGATAGCCTCTAATGAAGTTTATGAAAATGGTTTTACTGTATAACTTGTATATTCTTAGCTTGTTAAGTATTAGATAGTGGAGTTTTTCTCCTCGGGCCTCCACTGAAAATGGACATGTATCCAGTTGGACTAGCCCGGTTAACAAATGTAAAATAAAAATAAATAAATAAAATACATTTCTATGACATCTACTACATCTGCACAGTTATCTTTGCAAAGCATCATGACACTGACATGACTGACGTGTTTGTGTCACACACATGTCACACCCATTGTGCATTGGATATCATCACCATATATGTGTGTCACCTCATTACAGTGTTCATACTCCAAGTAAATGCTGTCTTGCTGTGGGCATGTCTATTTGCCTGCACTTGTGTTCTTACCTATCTGCACATGCCTGGATGTGTCCACGGTAATGCTGTTGACCTGGATGCTGTGTATATGTCACATATCAACACAGACACAGCCATAATGGACTTGAGCAGTGACAATGCACACATACGCATGGACACCTGTACATGCATGCGTTTTGCCATATACATCTACACAGCACTGTACAACTGTTCAACATCCTGCCACGGATCGCCTGTATTGCACATGTGATAGACATGGGACAATGGCTAGTCAGACGACATTCGCAGGGATGGTTATCAACCATAGCATATGTGGGCACGTTTTCCAAGCTGTAACAGACAGCCATTATGCCACCGCAAGGTGCATCAGTGCCACATTACTGATCCAGTCAGTTGATAGTACATCTATCATGCGGCCATCACACCATGTATGACTGGGATGACATGTGCAGCTTTGATGGACAGGGTTGCATGGTATGGCGGGAGTATGTCACATATATGGCACAGGGATCTGTCCAGCCTGTGGCGGTCCTAGTATTAGGACAGTGGCTGTCCATGACATATGTCTTATAGATCAGGATATGGACATGTAGCATGTCCATCATCATGGTGTAGCAAATGTCTTTCTGCAAGGTAGACAGCATGCTGCATAGTGGAGGTGAGGATTGTGAAGGCTGGTATCGCACATCCATGCATAGCCATTACCCCTTAAAGGTGGTATGTGATCCAATATTGGTCACCACAGTGCTGTATATGCCTGTCCAGTGATCTTCGTGCTCATGGATGGCACCCTGACATGACATGGGTACCTCATATGACTACCTAAGGGGCCTGGAGACGTCACCAAGTCAGGGGGTGCACTGCACAGCACCATCCCTTACACAGTGTCCATAATGTTGACCACAGCCTAGGTAGTAGTTTATGGGTACAGGGATGTTCACCTAGCGGTGACAATGCTGGTATCATCCATCAGACTGTGCACATATGTCACACACCTCACCCATACAGCCCATTCTGTATGTTGTTCACAACACTGGCACAGCTATACTGATAGGTCATGGCCATTCACAGCCTTACATACACAGATGCCTAACATTTGTCTGTGTGGTATGGGCTACAATGAGGGTGGGGTACAACACATTAACCCTGTTCTACTGTAGCTGGCACTGGTGTGATGTGCACATGTCACTCTTGCACCTTTTGTAGTTGTGAGTCTGTCAACAGGCCACTGGTGGAACACTCCTGTGACATACAAAGGTATTTGTACTCAAATATCCGTGCTGTCTTGTACATCTGTACTGCTAACATCTACAGTGATAATGGTTCATGGACATGCACACCATACTCAGCAGGGTTATAGTGTGGTGCCACCCAAAATGACTGTCATCACCACTTGTGGGTTGATATTATCCAACACCCTATCTGTATTGTATGGTCATGCTAGGCACTTGTTCAGAACTTGTGAGCATGTCATGAGCTACTGATTACTATAGCACCCATTCCACACCATTTCCCACAGGTACACTGGCTGTCCTACACTTCCCAGCTTGCTTATGGTACAACAGCTGTTGTACACACATGCTTACATATCCTGTGGGACATGGTTGTATATACAGGCATGTCCAACTGTCACGTACCAGTGCTACTGCCTGTCTATATGAGGGATATGTCATACATGTGGCAATAGAGCAATTGTCTCATGTACACATTCAATGCTCACCTCCCAACATATGACACTACAGCCTGTGGGGGATGCACTTCTGCAGCCGTGCTGGGGGCATAGCTCTCAAGTGTACCTCATTATGAGGAATGTACCTCATTTGGGATTCTAAAAGGTGCATGTTCCTCAAGGTTCCACATTGAAAGGATCTGTCACACATTCATTGTTGGAAAGTTTTTACCTGCTAGCCATGGCTAAATAGATGGGAATCATATTAATTCATCAGAGTATCTTTTTTATACGAAAAACCAGCCTATTTTAGCCATCATATGCCCTTCCTAGTTGAAGCTGTTAGTAAGCCAGTTGTAAGTGTTCCACGTTTTTCCCATTTGTGACACAGTATGAGGGCTAATGTTCCTCATTTTGGGGACAGGAGGTTGACAGCTATGGCTGGTGGTAATGCTGTCACCAACCCAGACTGCACCTGACAGTCATTTGGGGATGTGTAACATTTGCAACACACCCCACCCATCACATAGTCTCACATGATCTACACCACTGGCCACACCTATGAGGACAACGTGTGCAGTACGCCTCCATACTCAGTGTAGGCACCAGAGGTAGCCCCCATCATGGAAGACAACATCACCAGCTTATAGCCCACAGACTCATGTGTGCCCATCACATACAGCCAATAGGGAGTTATAACATTCACAACACACCAGTCATAGGTGACTCTGTAGGGAGTTACACTGCAGTTCCACACAGCAGGCTACACAAGGCGATAGTCGCTTACATCTTGCTATCGGGTAACTGCTTCTGCAACATAACCTATGCACCCATGCCACAACTCACCAGGCATAATTTGACTGTCATTCTCCATGTTAGTGTGACTGCCCTGTGATGCCACTTCACAGACTACGTGTGCAGGGACATGCAATAGCTCACCAGTCTTATAGCCCTGAGGGTGTGGGCCAAGCCCTGGGGAGCATTTTGCATTCATCCGGACACAATACCACTGTACAATGACCGACTGTGTCACTTCAACAGTTGCCTATGCTCCCATTGTCATTCCACAGGCATCTGGTATCTGTCCGCTTTGACTGACCTGGTCAAACACAATGCTGTGGCACAGATGACTTGCACCTGTCAGCCCTGGGAGTACAGCTCACATGTAAGGCTCTTGCTGCTTCTATACTGCCTGTCTTGCACAGTTTCCAATAACTGTCACCGGCAGGATGGGAACTGGCAGGCACGACATGGGTTCATGTGACACAATGCTTGCATCTTCCTCTGTGACACACGCAGGCAAGGCACACCTTATAATGCACCACTCAAACATCTCTGCAGTGACTGGGACCTGCCTCTAGGCTCTGCAGAGCACACCTGCAATGACAGGTTATAGACAAACCATACCTTTCAGGCACATACCTGGACCAGCACACCCACAGCTGAGGGGTTCCCTTATCCCACTATGTTTTGCACACATCCTGGCATGTTACTTAGCACAATGCTTCAGAGGTGCTCCACGTGCAACTAACTGTGTCTGGGACCGCTATACACATTGTAACAAGCTACAGAGTCAACATCATACCCCACGGTTAACATACCTTCTTGGTTGGTATATTGGACAGTGGGCCTCAGACAGCTACTACTGATGTGTGACTGACACTACCTCACACTTAACTGTGATAGCCACTCATGTACCGACACATCCATGAGTCATAACCTCTGCTCTGCTGGATCAACCCATACACACCACCTCCAAGACCTACATTAACCTTGGCATGAACACTACCACCATGTGACTGGTGTTAAACACCTGGGGTTATCCCCTCATTGGCGGATTCCGAACATATGCTAATCAACCTTGTTAGCCACATCCCTGCACCACACCCATCACAGCATACACAGTACATGAGTACTACAACACCTACTACAGACGTCTGTTGACAGCGGTTGTTAACGTCATGACACCAGTGCAGCTGGACAATGCACATACAAATGCTGACACATACCCCAGTGCACTTCATTAGCATGTACACAACTGCATGGATCATGCTATTCCACACAGAGCCATGATGGTACACACCAGATAACAGACGCCACTCTGGTGGTCATGTTCCATGGACATATGATGTACAACAACAGGTGTAGGCTGTTGCACAGTGGTGTACATTCCCATGTGGGGTGGCTCACTGGTCAGCTGTGGTGGGGCCACAGGGTCCCTCATCACATACTCCAAGACTAGCTACGTAAACATGACTGCCACATATTCCGGGGTGTACCACCAGGCATTATGGTGGTATGTCAGTAGTCAATGGCAACACCCACATCTGCTGTCACATACAACAGTCACTCAGGAACATTACAGACCCAGGTGATGTTGGCAACATGCTGGAAGATGGATTCAATGCTAACATTACACCCTCTCACTCACTACAGGGCCACAATCCATACATGAACATTGTGGTGTCCCTGTGGTCACACCTACACAGTACTGACCTACACTCTATATGTCCTGGGACACTGGCCCCATGTCACCTTCCAACGTCCCAGGCTGTGATGTCCACCAACCTCTGAATGACATGTCTCCCCACTAGGCCACCATATTCAGTAATAGCCTTGTTTCAGACATTGTAGCCCCTGAATGGCACACAGCAGCATTTATCACACTACACACAGGTGGCACCACAATGCACGAGTGGGACTATAGTCCTACACACCTGACTGGACTGTTCTGCATGGCTATGGGGCACATCATCAAGGACATCATTCACAGAGACATTGTTGGGCTCCCGTCCTTTGCTGCCACCCGGGTTGGGCTTGTTAGGGCCAGAGCATGGCCCCTTCACATGGTGGACTCCTTTCATATAGTTACCAGGGCAGTTGCTGATGGTACGGGAGTCCACACATCCTACATTGTCCTCTCATTGCCTTTCAGCACCATTCCCCATTCTGGTATTGACAACATACACATCCACCTGCACATTGTACCCTGTGTCTCAGGATGTTATGCAATGTGGCTCATGGACAGGACACACACAGTGAGGCCAGCATACCATAGTACCTACTACATGTCAGGTACATTTGGCATACCACAGTCCTCAGTCATAGGGCCCCTCATGTTCAGTATATGCTTCCCTGTGGAACAGGCTAGCACAGGGGACTTTCCCTGCCTAGCTTTCAAACCCCTGCATACAAAGCGCCATGATTGCTCCACCAGCTGATACTGACTCCATCCATATGGGTGTTGCTGTGACAGATACATGATATGACTATCATGGCATCAAGCTGCATGACACAAGGTGCATGCACATCACCTTTGCATTACACCATTCACCCACTGACTATCACATGGGTGGTAGTCCCCTACATACATATCACATTGTACATGTTTGCAGTACACACATATGTCGCACCCACTCCTGTGGTTACCGTATTGCCACTGTGGTGTGGATATCCTTCTACATGGCCACACCTATCTGTACTGGGTGTGTAGCTGGTACATAGGCACCCATTGTACCTCTGAACTCAAGACATCTACACACATTCAAGGGTACACCACCCCATTTAGGGTGTACCTTACACAACAGCTACAGCTTTACATACCACAACATTAACACGCCATCACGTTTACTGAGCTCTGACAGTTTAAATATGCGGCTGCACTATGGACACCACATCTGTACACATTTGCATACTACATACTCAGGGGTGACCTCTGCTGATCAGACAGGGCCCATGTCCACAACATTATTAATGGATATACTCCTCATACGCGACTTAAGCAAAAGCCACTGTGAGCAACATACTCATGGATATGTGCACACACGCCACAATGAGTGGGATATGCTTGAGGGTTACATTCCCAAATAGGACACTCACCATGCTTTGGAACATAAGTCCTATGTACATCATGCAGGGACACTCAGTAGCACTGTTCATGTGATACCTCTCTTGGTGGTTGGGAGACACATGTAGGCCTGGGATCACTGCAGTGGCTGTACTGTGCAGAGGTGCAGGTAACACATGGCTCTGCTGTTCACAGGACACTACCCTAGAGAGGTGCCACTAGTGTGAACACTGTAGTTGTGCTTACACATGGACTTGCCAGACTGCATAGTACCCCACTATGCACCTGTGAAGCTATTACATGTCCTTTGTGCATGGTTACTTGGTAGCCCTTCCATTTAGATTAGCTATCATGCTATTACAATGTCCCATGCCTACAAGCCATATGTATCCTGTTATTGTACATGCCAATAGGCGATACCTGTGGTATGCATGATATGCCTGTTATGCTGTGTAGAATATCTGTCATATCTACCTACAATACTATACATTACACATATTTCACATAGTATCCCATAATGCAAAGCATACTTGCACAGCGGGACCACCTTAGATATGTCATTAACGTTATATGCCCATACACATGCGTGCTGTGACAGTATATCAACATATACTATCCCCTGCTATGGCACGTCCTTGTTGGACATACCCTACCACTGACGGCGGGTTGTATGGAATTGTTCTGTTTAACGCCCTCATGTAGCATCCCTTGTGGTGTCTGTGCTGTGTACCTTGTGTCCCACTGCTGGACGCACAGTTTCTACAAGCATTAGTATGCTCAGCAGGACATCACTACATAAATACCTTTCCCCACTTTATGCATTGCGGACACGTTTAATTAATGCAAACCAGGCTGTACATACAGTAAAACTAATTAATACAGATCATGCTATACATAACCTTACATATCGGGTGTTCTACATACCTTGTTATCGTTACGGCATTTCATTTCTATCTCTCTCACAGTGTTTCAACTGGTATTCGGTATGAGCATACGGTTTGAATGTCTGCCAAGTCATCCTTATATACGTCGATACTTGTAACATGTGGATTCATCCCGCCAATTGGTGTTCCTGAGTGACTAATTACTTGCATATCAGCTGTGCAGCTACTCCATTCGCCAATTACGCGGCAACAGTGGGGTATAATTGAATTTTCCACTTGGGCATTACCTATTTGCCCTACCTTCGTGGAGACGGTCTGTATTGTGTTTTGTTATGTGTAATTGCAACTGCTATGCATGGAGACAAGTATACTTTGGATTCATGTCCCCCGTGGATTGTGTGTGACAGGTAGAGTATTTGGTTCAACATGTGGGTGTACCTGTCATCCCAACATCTGATAACGGAGTATTGCACACAAAACCTGTAACATGGCTGTTTGTTCCGTTATACAACGCCTGCAATTTTGCATGATGCCTTTAATTGTGTCTCTCACATGGTATGTTGAGGGTTCTGCAGTTGTAATTGACTGACTGGATGTTTGTGCTGCTATTACAGTCTGTATTGCTTTAGTTTCTAGTGTGGGGGGTGTCGGTGGGTGTACATAGCATATACAGGTTTGTGGGCCTTGCATTTCTACATAATCCGTATATATGTGTGTGGGCTCCGTCCCTAATTAGAGAGCTAACAGTTAGTAGACTTATGTTACGGGATTGTACGTTGGGCCGTTGTTAATTGGTTTCTATATCGTCTGCAGGTGAGCTTGCTACTTGTATACCTCCGTAATTGCAGCGATATATCAAGGGATATGTGTAAGTGACAGCTATCCCTTGTATTTCTGTCCCAGATATTTGCAGTCATTGTGGTTGTGTTGGTAAAAGAGCCTGTTTGCCATGGGTTGCCACCTTTTCATATGGTCATTGTTGGACACTTGCGGGACACACAGCGGTGTTTACAGGCCAACACGTAGCCACGGTCAGTACACAGGTTAGCACATACTTTTATCCTCAATACATACCTATTGTTGTGTGACTTTGGCTACTTATCATATTGGATGTAACATTTACATGTCTTACATACAGGCATAACTATTAAATACGACTATTACATTATATATGGGACATATTTATGTCCTACCATCTCGGACATTTGCCCTTTGTACTGTTTTATGTCAGGACACACCTGCCCAGGGTGGGGCTGTCCCTCCTACTGTGGGACAGGTAGTAACCGTATGCCTACGGCTAACTATACCCACACCTACCGTACTGATCTGCCTCTGACTTGGCACTAACAAACACATGTTGCGGACACACACACACACACATTACAGTCACATGGAGACGCACACGGCACCCTCAATGCACACTTACACAGACTACGGCACTCACAAACACAGTTGAACACAGTACCTATGTGGACCGCAACACCGGCAGCAGTGACTAAATGTCTCTTCATATCATCATACTATTACTTGCGGCTGTACTGTTCCAGTACTGTGTTCTATTGGTCTTTCAGCCTCGTGGTTACGCATGTCGGTATGTTACACATTCCATGGTTGGCGGTATCCTATTTATTTGTACCTCCAAGGTGTTATGAATGTCGTTGAACTATCTATTATATTTGCAGATATCGCTGTATCCATCTATATCACCATATATCACTCTATTACCCTTTCTATCTGTATTATATATATGCATATGTGTACATATATATATATCTATATCTATATATATATATATATATATATATATATCTATATCTATATATATATATATATATATATATATATATATATATATATATATATATCTGGCGGGGAACATGACAGGCACACAGCACCACCATATGCTGTAAGGCTCATGTACTGTTCAGGTGTTGGCATTCCGTGTTCCACTAGCTGTTGTGTTTACAATGTTTGAGGGCTGCCTATGTAGGAGTCACACATTGGGCCACCTATACATCACAATTTACAGGTGGTCATGTTTGTGTGCCATCCATTTTACTGTGTGTGCAGGTGGAGAGGTGTCAGTCCGTAGGGGCCTACACTGTCAGGGTATGTGCTATACGTTCCCTATTTGCCAAGGCGTAGGCATATTGGGCACGCCTCCATCTGCCTACTGGGGCTGGCACAGGGTGTTCATGGTCTGAATCCCTCTGTGCCTGTAATGGCCTTGGCAATTGCGGTGGGCTATGAGGGCCTTCACCATTTTGTCCCTGCTGCAGCTGCTTCCGCAGGATCATATTATGTAGCATGGCACATACTATGATGATGTGGGCACACATGCCTGGAGAGTACTGCAAGGCTCCACCAGATGTATCCAAGCACTGGAACCATGATTTCAGCGTCCCGAACACACGCTCTATGATGATTCTGGTTTGTGCGTGTGCCTCATTATGGCGTTCTTGCATGGGTGTGTGTGCATTTCTGATGGGAGTCATCATCCACGGCTCCAGTGCATAGCCAGCATCCCCCACAAGATGGCCATGTGGGATGTCCCCCCTGACAAATACCTGATACAGCTGTGAGGCATGCCAGATATGGGAGTCATGGTAGCTTCCAGGGCTGCCAGCACACACATCCATGATAATGCCCTGGGCATTGCACATGACCTGGCAGTTGATGGAGTGGAATCCCTTGCGGTTTATGTAGCGCCTACCATGCTCACTGGGTGGTGACTTGATTTGTATGTGCGTGCAGTCTATCGCACCCAGTACCTCCGGGTAGTGTGCCACACGGTGGAAGTGGCGCATATTGCTGGCCAACCCCTCCTGAGTTTGGGGGAAGTATATCTGCTCATTGGCATGTGGTAACATGGCATCCAGGAACTGGTGTAGTACCCTGGATGCTGATGCCTGTGAGATACCCATTATATCTCCAGTTGGCCTTTGAAAGGTACCTGTGGCCAGTATTTGCAGGCTTACACATACCTTCGTGTCAACTGGGATGGGTTCCCCTCTGTTGTTTCTGGTTCTCAGGCGTGGCCGGCACAGCTCCACTATTTGCTGTAAAATGTCCCTGTCCACCCTGTAATGCTCTACTATCTCCAGGTCATATAGCCCCTGGTAGATTACCCTTGGTCTGAACACTTGCCTTCTCCTCCAAGGCCTGCGGTGGTTGTCGGCATCATCCTCCACAACACCGTCAGTCTCTAACACATGCTGATGAATCACAGCTATGGCAGCTCCCAACATGTACATTTTAAAAGTTCCCCGTGTGTTTACACCTATGGTGCAGTGTTTGGGAATACACAGGTGTGTGTTGGGTGCTTTCACACTTTATACTATTGTGCTGTGAACACCAATGATATCATAGGGTGTGTATGTACGATCGTAGCTACAGGGTATCTTATGTGTTTTACTGCCGGAACTAATATTGTGGTGCCTTTGGTGTTGAATTACATTTGCCTCCCGTGGATTACCTCTTGACCTTCCCTTTATATTTCTGCATGTTGCACCTACCATTTTCTGGCGTGCATCCTGCAGCCTACTTTCATTTGTACTTTCCTGGACCTGGTGTATCTTGCGTTATGTGTGCTACTGCCGGTCTGCTGTCGGTTTGCTTTGCTCTGCTGTGTCAGGTCTCCTATCTTTGCAATCCAATACCTCCCCTCCTTTCTTTACATTCCAATGCCTCCCCTATCCTGTTTTGCAGGTTTCTGCAAGCAGACTTGTCAGCTGCCGTCGATTGGCCATCGTGGGTTGATTGGTGTTGATTGCTCATTAGTACTCCAATTACCCTACTTCTGCATTTCCTTCTTTTCTTCCCATGACCTTCCTGTTTGTGCTATTGTTTGTGGCGCGTGCGTCCGATTACTGGGTTTCGGGCACGTTTTCATCCCGTACACATGCGCTTTTGGGCACCATGTGTGCTCTCAGCTAAACGATTCTATACCTTCCTCCCCACCCCTGTCCTGCAGCTTTGCTTAGCAACGGACAGGCCAGATTTGCATTGCTCCAATGTGCTTACTGCTACGGTGGCACACCCCTCTGCTGATGTCATGTATCTCCTCTGAGCCACTCCTCGGTGTTATACCGCTGCGCCGTATGGTACAACCTTCATCCGGCGGGACATTCGCGATTCAGTATTATCTGCCTCATTTGCATGGCATTGACTACTAATTCATAGTTACCGCGCCAAACACTATCGCAGGCCCTTAGCAACCCTTGCACCTTGGTTGTGGTGTTCCATGCCTACCATTGTGTATTATGCTGTAAACCTGATTTCTATTACGTTGTGATTTTATGACATTTTTATATTATTTCTTTATGTTACAGCTTCCGCACACATGCCCTGCAGTTGTGCTGTGCATTACTGTGGACATGACATTAAATGTTGTTATTTACGTGTTGTGCATCTTTTCTTATGCCATTGGCTATGTATTTCACCATTGGCATATGTTAATGTTGTGATACCTTGGTCTGGCCCTCTTCCATAGCTCCGATGTTCTGTTTGGGAAAATGTAAACCGTGTTTTTTGGTTTACATTTCCGTGGGCTTACGCTACGCCTGCACCACTTCATGAATCACTATATGCCTTCATTTGCATGGTGCGACACTGCACATGGGGTGATTAGCATACCTAAGCCAGGGGCTGCGCAGTTCTGGCATACGCCAGTAGTGCACATGGAATTGGATCGTACCTGAATCGCTCAATGGCCATATTTGGCGTTATACCACCTACGCTATGCCTGCGCCTGGCGCAAGCTTCATGAATCCCGGGGACTGATTTTTCTTTTGTCATACTCTCTTAACCAGACCTTTCCTCTCTCCCTACCTTCCTCTCTCCCTCTTTTTTACTTGCAGTGCCTACTTTTCTTAAAACTGAAAAAAGAAAAAGAGAGAAGAAGAGAGAAAAGGGAAAAAACACCTGTTTATATTAGTATCCCCATTGTTTTTCAAAAAAAAAACCCCAAAAAACTTTACTTCAAGTCTAATTCGTTTTGCCATATCTTTAAAGTTTTCAGAGAACATTATGTCCTAGCCAATTTCTCTTTTCTTTTTTTTTCTTTTCCCTCAGCCAACCCCCTTCCACCAGACAGTCTCTAGTTTCTCTTTATCAGATTGCCTTCATGACAACCAGACAGCCAGTTTTTCTTTATCAGATTGTTTCCATGGACACATAAAGACCAGCTGCAGAATTGCTACTAAGTATACATGCATTTGCTAGAAAAAAGCCTCATAATATTCAATATTATTTTGCATTTACTTACTCTCTCTTAAAACTAATCAAAGGTCTTTAATACAATAGTTTCCACATGGAAGAATGAAGAAAAGCACATTAATTTAAACTTTGTCATGCCTTTTTAACCATTTTTTACATTGCATTGCCTATATTTCTCAAAGCTGTACACGAAGAAAGAGGGAAGAGAGGAGAAAAAAAGGAAAACAACAGCAACTGTTTACAATCCCCATTACACTTAAAAATACAGTGCAAAGAAAACCATACACCACAAATACAGTGCTATTAAGAAAAGAAAATTGTTCTTTACTTACATAGGATCATAGGAAGTTACTAGGCTATTGGCCCTGATGCCCTTACAAGCCTATCCAAGCATTTAGCCCATATTCTGACAAGTCAGCACCCAATGCCCCTGTCCAGCAGGGACACAGATGGAATCCCAGGAGTGTATTTTCTATTCCCCATCCTTTTATCTAGGTTGTGCTTAAAAGGGTTAATGAGGTACTCTGCTTGACATGAAGAAGGAGTCTATTCCACAGAAGGGGAAGTTTTTGAGATGCAAATCTGTCCCACCAACAAGTCTTTTTGATGTCACAGACCAGGTTGACTTTGCAAGTGTGGGTTACTCAAGTGGTGCCTGACTTGCAGATATACAGCAATCCCATCAAGGCTGGGTCTGAGAATGCTTTGTTTGCCAGAAAGAGGTCACCCCTGAGGAGTCTGTATGAGACCGAGTAGACAGGGCTTTTAGACTGTTTGTGTAGGGTAGATGTTTGAGGCCCTGGATTCTCCTGGTGAGGAACCCCTGTGGTCTCTCCAGCTGCTGATTGTGCTTTGTGAGGTGCATGCTGAAAGGGGCATTGTACTCAGTAATGGGTCTTATAATGGAAGAATACAGGGATGTAATGACCTCCTTGTCCCTGGATGAGATATCCTTACTAATAAGGTGGGCCATGTAGAAAGTTTTCCATACAACAGAGGTAATGTGGTTGTCAAAAGTCAGTTTGCTTTCATCCTGGGTGGCCAAGTCCCTCACAACTGATTGCAAGCTTAGGACCTTGTTATTAATGTGATAATTTGTGGGTACATCACTCTCCCCAAAAGGGATGATGATGCATTTTTTGGCATTCAGTTTGAGGCATGTTCCTGGCACCAGTCATTTGTTTGGGTCAGACCCTCTTGGATGATGTCCACATCACTAGGGGAATTGATGGCAGTGCCCAGCTTGCAGCCATCTGCAAAGTTGGTCAGCCATAATCCACTGGTTTTGGCCTGCACCTCAGAAAGGTATACCCCAAACAACAGCGGCCCCAAGACTGATCCCTGGGGTACACCATTCATTACGGGTCTACTGCTTGAGGTGGCTTCCCCTATTTTGACTAGGTGGGTTCTATCAATGAACCAGTTTGCTACCCATCTGGTAACATACAGATTGATGCCTAGTTGAGAGAGGTTATCTATTTTACCCGAGTAGGGAATAATACTGAAAGCTTTGGGCAGGTCAAGGTAGGTGGTGTGCACCATCTTCCCCTCTTCCAATGCTTTTGTGACTGCCTCAAAGAAGTTGACCAAATTTAACAGGCATGACCTCCCCTTGATGAAACCAAACTGCATGGGATCAAGTGTTTGAAGTTTGCCAATGTCCTTGTTAATGAGGTCCATGATAATTCACTCCATGGCCTTGCAGATCAGGCTAGTTTGTCCGATGAGCCTATAATTTCCTGGATCAGTGGATGCTCTACCTTTGTGCAAAGGGATAACAGTGGCTGTCCTCCACTGATCTTGGATGAAGCTGGTACTCAAGCTTAGGTTGACTAGGGTGCATAATGGTGCTGCAGATTCCTGCCTGAGTTCATGTAGGATGCAGCCTTGGATGTTATCAGGTCCCATGGAGGCTGTATTTTTTGCCTTTGAGAGGGAAGTGATGACTTGTTCCCTAGGGATAAGGGGGGCAGGTGCTGGGGCTGTCCTGATGTATTGATGGAGGGACAGAGGGGTGAAGTTTTCACTGAACCTGTCTGCCAGCAGGTTGGCTATATCTACGGTGTTTGTGTATGTAGTGTCCTTGGCCACCAGTTCTGAGCAGATTTGAGTGCTTCCTTTGAGATTGTGGACATATGTGAAAAAGGCCTTATGATTGCCTGTAATAGATGTAGCCAGTTTGGACTCAAAGTTTGCTTTGGATGATTTCACTAGTGCTCTTATTTGCTTGTTCAGGCCAAGGATAGATTGCGTCCAATTAGGCACCTGCTCCTTCTTGGTCCTGGACAGCATTTATTTTCCTTTTATTATAGAGTTTATTTATTGTAGATGTCCACCAGACAGGTTTACTCTTCCTTGAGGAGGATGATTTTGTCCTTTCGGGTATTCCTGATTCCATGCAATTATATAAATGCTCATATAGTACTTTGATGTAGGTTTGGACATATGTGCCAGGCCAGTTCCTATGGAGGGGGAGGAGGCTGTGAAGCTGTTTATACCTTCCCTTAGGAGGCTGTAATCAGCTTTGGAGAAGTTTTTTTGTTTGACCTTAGCTGGGGGGGGGGGGGGGGGGGCAGGGGAGATGGTGACTTTGAAAGTGACAACTTTGTCGTCAGATCTTACTATGGAGGATGACACTGTAGGGATGCTGCAGTGGTTACTCATGTTGGTTAACTTATTCCCTCCAGTACAGCTCTTTTGAGTGTGTACCTTTAACTCCCAGTGGGTGTGGCTTGAGCCTTTAAAAAATGAAGTTATCACCTTACAGTTCTAACAAATACTCATTGACAGAGGTCAGATATCAATACAATTGTGTTTCCCATCATGTATGCTTCAAGATAAAATATTCTGATACATTGTATGTAGCATGGTTTTGGAATTATTAATGCAAATATGAACAAGCAATATTTGACGCCTAGAGGTGCAGTAGGAGGTAACTGCAGAAACACCTGGTAGCACACTAGGCTGTGACGAGTTAATACAACTCCAAGATATTATCACCTCTTGTGGGAGTGTCGACCAGTTGGTCCAAGGCATTTGCATTGATGAAATCAAGAAATCTCTGAGCATTTATGTTTTGGCATGAGTAGTTCTTCCAATCTATGGTTGGATAGTTAAAGTCACCCAGGATCAGAGTAAAGGGTTAAATCTTGATAGATTCAAAGAGGTCTAAATAAGTGGAGCAGGCATCTTGAGTCAAAGTTGGGGCCTGTAGCTAGCTATGATTTGTATAGGCATCTAGTCAACAGTTAACTGCACTTGGAGTGTCTCCTGTGTGTCATACTGTTTGACCAGCCTGGAGGTGTGTATGTCTTTAATATATATTGCAACTCCACCTCCTTTAGCTTTGCTGCCCACGGTTTAAGGTCTGAATGTATGATAGGATGAGCAACCTGGTATGGCTGGGGTGCTCTCCACAGGTTTTTGTGACTGCACAAATGTCAGCATCTTCCATGGTTAAGAATGCTTGCAATGAGTGCAGTTTCATGTTTAGACTCCCGGTGTTTAGCAGCATGACCTTTAATTTGCATTTTGATGAAATGTTCATGTTGGTAGTTTGGACCACATGGCATTGCCTAAAAAAACACTATGGGAGAGGTAAGAGCCTTTGCCAGAAGCCTGAAGCCCAAGGGAGACAGATGCAGGCCATCTCTGGCAAAGCATCGTGGTCTGTCGATCATGTCTTCCCAGGCTGTCAGGTACTGGATCCCCTTGGAATGAGACCAGAAACTAAGCTAATTGTTAAAGTCAATCATTTTCTGTTTGTACTGAGGCATCATTCTGGGTGATGGTAGACCTATTAAATTACGCATATCTGAACACATTAGTAATATTAGGAACAAAAGTCTTACTAATGCACTATATAAGCACATTATCAAACATCCATCTGCTCAATTTCATTTTATTATTATTATTGACAGGATATGTAACAGAAATTGCAAAGCTGGGTGGCACAATATTTTAAATAAAAAGGAGAAAGCCTGGATTGTGAGACTGGGCGGTCTTTTTCCACCTGGCCTAAATCAACATTTATAACAGGATTTTTTGATTGGTTGATTAATATGTGTGGGTTTGTATTTTCCTATAAATAGGGGTTTGTGTATCACAGTCTGTGTTAAACCCTGAAAAACACTTTTAGCCGAACCCGGCCTGTGGACTGTTTTCAGACTTTGTATTAAAGTCAGATTTCCTCTCTCACATTTGTGCTGGTCTGTTTGTTTGCTGTCTCATACTCAGTCAGCCTTTTTTTTCATTTTGACCTCTGATTTTTGCAGCTTTATCATCTCATCTGAATATCTGTTTAAAGATTCTTCCATTTTTTCCATCCTTTTGTTGTTTGAGTTTATATACTCCATCAGTGTTTTGTTTTGTTTAACCATGTCTGTATGCAGTTATCTTATATCTTCCTGTAGGTTATTGTGAAGTCAGGTCTGTAGGTTGCATTGCTTTTTACTGAACAGCTGCAGAACTTTCAGCAGTCAGTGTTTCTCACTTTTTGTAGCTGTTTTTTTACAGGTCTTCTGTATTTCTTTATTCCTGTCATCCAGGCAGTGCACTTATTAGCCAGTTACTGAAATTTACCTATAAACACAACTCTACTGTCCTTCTCTGTTCAGTTTCTCTTTTCACATTGGGAGAGCTAGAAACAAGCTGTTAGTGTGCAGCCATCTTGAAAGTCACCCTACTAATACAGGTCTTGGCCTCTTTCTTATGGCAAGGTTTGGAGCATACACTCAATATGCTCTTTCATTTAACAAATCCTGCTGTGGAATACCCGTCCAGTAGCTCATTTGTGCTTTTATAAAATTAATGCAGTTTGTTTCTTCCAGTTTCTCTGGAACAACAGAAAACCTTACATTGTCTGTGCATACTATGGGCAGGATTCACGAAGGCTTGCACGGAGTCTAAGAGTAGTGTAAGACTCCATGCAGCCTTCGCGATCCAGGAACAGCCCTAAAGTCCGTGTAAGAGACCAGCTAAAACGTCTCTTACACGGAGTGGGCGTGGATATGCTAATCACCTCACTTGCAGCCGAAAGGCATGCAAATGAGGTAGATTAGCAATCCACAAAGCCCAAAGCAGCCCGTGTAAGAGCCGTTTTAGCTGCAGAAATGTACTCAGTTGACGACTGAGTACGTTTCTGCAAAAATCACAGTGGAGCCATGTCAGCTCCAAATAAAGGGTGCATATGTGTCAGGCAGCATGCCAATGGCCAAATATGTGGCCATTGGCAAGGTACCCCGATGCAAATATGAAAAATAAATAATTTTTTTTCGGCGATCGCTGATGTTTAAACTGAGCGCAGCCCCGCACAAACGGGTTGCGCTGTCTAAAACATAAAAATGAAGGTTATAAACCCACAAATGTGGGTTTTATGCAATACATGGATTTACAATGCAGGGACCAGCAGACCAAAAACAACATGGACACCGTTTAGTGGTTGCTAAGGGGGGAAGCTGAGTCTAAGACATGTAACTAAGCATTAGTAGGCAATCTGATGTAAATGAGTGTTAGGATACTGAATTCCACTGTCACATAGCAAATGAGCACATTCTGAGTAGTGTAAGAGATACATAAGGGGGAGGAATAGAGTAGGAGATAGGTGACATCACAGGGGGGAATGGTAGAAAGAAATGCAGTTCATTGGAGGTCAGTGTTACATAACAGATATCAGACACATATCATGAAAAGAGGAGTGCCACAACATAAGCATGGGAAAGTCAAGAAATGGAAGGTGTACACTGTTGCCTACACCAAAGTGTCTTGCTGGGCGTGCATGCGCACGTGTGCACGCCATGAAGCACGAGTAGGGCAGTGTGCACACGTGTAAGGCAGACTGAGCATGTGGGAGCCTGTTGGCAGACTTGTAAGACTGTTTGCACTGGTGTTCACGCGTTTTAACCTGAATAAGCAGATTCTGAACCGTGTAAGCATGTGTGCATGCGTGTAAGCCACTGTGAGCGTGTTTCTGCTGGTATGCGCGTTGCTCCCCCCTAAGAAAACAGAAAGAAAAAAGGAAGCAACAGAATTAGTAGGAAGCTAGCAGGGAATACTGCTGGAGCTAGCAGGTGAAAACAATTAGAAGCAGGCAATTACACAGGCAGAATAGTAGCTCAGCTAAGCACTTAAAACTCTGCAAACAGCAGTGCAGGATGTTTCTCTCAAGAGACACTGCAAGACAGGAGTAAGCTATTAGAAGTGAAAACTGAAAAAGCTGAACTCCGAGCAGAAATGCTAAGGGCTGCCATAGCTGTCATAAGGAGACATAGGCGACTTGCTGAGGGTGATGACAATGCAGATGGTGCCAGACAACCCACAGTGAGGAGACGGAGAAGAGTGTACAGGCCCAGGGTCACCTACCATGGGTTACATGAGCTGGAGATAGTAGAGTGCTATAGAGTGGACAGAGACTTCCTGCAGCAAATTATCAAGCTGTGCAGGCCACGCCTCACACACAGAACCAACAGAGGGGAACCCATCCCAGTGGAAACCAAGGTATGTGTTGGCCTAAGAATACTAGCAACAGGTACCTTCCAGAGACCAACTGGTGATATGATGGGGCTATCACAGGCATCAGCCTTCAGGGTACTGCACCAGTTCCTGGATGCCATGTCAGCACATGTCGGTGATCATGTATATTTCCCCAATGCCCGTGAGGTATTGGCCAGCAATATGCATCTCTTCCAGCAAATAGCGGAATACCCTGAGGTAGTGGGTGCAATTGACTGCACGCACATATGCATCAAAGCACCAGCTGGTGAGCAGGGTAGGGCCTACATTAACCGCAAGGGCTTCCCCTCCATCAACTGCCAGGTCATGTGTGATGCCCAGGGCATAATAATGAATGTGTGTGCTGGCTGCCCTGGAAGCTACCATGATTCCCATATCTGGCATTTGACGCAGCTGTACCAGACATTTGCCAATGGGGACATCCCACATGGACACCTAGTGGGGGATGCAGGTTATGCACTGGAGCCGTGGCTGATGACACCCATCAGAAATGCACACACACCTGAACAGGAATGCCATAATGAGGCACACGCACAAACACGTAATGTAATAGAGCGTGTGTTTGGGCTGCTCAAGTCACGGTTCTGGTGTCTGGACACATCTGGTGGAGCCTTGCAGTACTCACCAACCACATGTACCCAAATTGTCATGGTATGTGCTATGCTACATAATATGATCTTGCGAAAACAGCTGCAGCAGGACCAGCATAGGGCCGGGCCAAACAGCCCCCCCACCATTGCCAAGGCCATCACAGGCAGAGCGTGACTCGGAGGAGGAACAACCTGAGCCTGCCCCAGTAGGCAGAAGGAGGCGTGCCCAGTATGCCCTGGCCTTGGCAAAGAGGCAACGCATAGCACATACACTGGCTCAGTAGGAACCCTGGGAATGATACCCCTCTCTGACTCACTCATATAATAACAGGGATGCCTAAAATGACATAACCTGCTCTCAAACATGTACAGGGAGTGTAGTATGTGCATCCGACAGAGGCAGCCCTGCAGCACCACCTGAGGCATGAATGCCATGTGTTAAGCAATGTAACACCATGTAGTATATGCACACTTGAGGGCCCTGACTAACATCCTACCCTCACCAAGCATGATGCTGCAATATGACGATGAGATGATCAATTGCAATAATTGGCTGAAGTATTGCAGTTAGTCAAAGGGGATCCAATGTGTGCCAGCCTGGGATGACATGCTGCTAGGGCTGGCATGCACCTATCAGTGCAGGCCATATGGATACTGGCAAAGGCTGTTGTTACCCACAGCGTGCCCTGAATAGGTAAGGCTCAAAACACAAACCCACCTCCATAGGTATCACAAGGAATAAGAACCTAGATGTAATGCTACCCAATGCCAGAAGTCTGAACAGCAAGATGCATGCAGTCTAAACTCACCCAGTATGGAGAATTTTGATATCTGTCCTGTAACAGAAAACTGGGTCAAGGCTCACAACAGCACCCTAACTCTACCAGGTTACACCTCATACTGTGCTGTACAGCCTCAAAACATGGAACAAGCTACAAAAGGAGGGTGACTAGCAATAATTGTCAAGGATAACCACACCCCCATGTTGGTACCACAATAAGAAGCAGCATGGACTAGCCATGGTCAAGTAACAGTGGCTAAAACTGCCTCCCAGTTTATAGCCTGCTACAGACTACCATCCTAACACCAGGAACTGCACCTGGCCTATGTTGGAATACATGAATATATCAAGTCCTCCAAACCACATTATATTGGGTGACTGAAAATACCCAGACATAGACTGGGAGCATTATACTAGCTCCAACACTGTAGGAAAAAAGTTCCTAGAATCCATAAACCAAAATGCCCAGGAACAATGTACCACTTCCACAAGAGGGGTAAGCATACTGGATGTGATAATCAGCAACATGGGTACTGGATGGTAAGATGAGAAGTGTATCCCTCACTGGTAAGACCAGACCATAGAGTAATCACACTGGATATACACATCCTGACCACAGTCCCTGGCCAGAAAACCACAGTGAAAAACATGTGTAAAGCAAAAGTTGCACTCCTCCAAACTGATGTGGAATCCATTAAAGGCCCTGTGCAGGTGCAAAATATGGGCCACACCTCAGAACCTGTTATACAGGCATTCCATGAACACTGCCAGGAATGCTTGGATTATGCAATCCCAAATTAAAACAAGACACAATGCCATACACGCAGGCATCTGGCATGGTGGACTCCAGCCATTACCAAACCATGCAAGAGAATGAGGAAGCTACTACATGATAGAGCAAACATAAAAAGGGAAGTAATCCCTGATCAGTAGTATGGCAACAAAATATGTCCACACATACAATCCACTAAAGCCAGCTACAACAACTTGAATCTGTGAATCTTGAGGCAATGTTACACCTGTCCCAAGTACACAGACAACCCTCAACTCCCCCCAAGAAATGCAAATATATGTGAGAGATGCAACCATTTATCCAAACCGGAGGCTGAGCTCCCTCAACTCAGTACTGTCAAAACTAGTCAGGAGGAGAAGGTAACCACACACACCACAAACCCAGTCCCACATAGACCTATCACAACTGCAAACCAAAGACATAAACACAGAAAAACATTCCTGGAGGCCCTAATTACAAACACACCACACCAACAGAGGCCTCCAAAGCAGACACCCAAGCAACCACAACCTCCAAACATAGCACATGCAACACATAGTACACAAAGCTGGTGTGCCAAACAGTCACAGGCCAGAAGGAGAAACAACATGCCTGATACAGTTGTAATAGGTGACTCCATAGTCAGACACACTGCTGTCCCGCTCACCAGACTGAACAAGGGAAAGGGTACAGTAAGCTGCCTGTAGGCTGCTACAATACACCACATAACACAAGTACGCAGGTCACCCCAAAGCAAGTAGAAATATGATGCAGTCATAGTCCATGCTGGTGTGAATGACCTGAGATGTACCTCCCTGGACTACATGAAAAGAGACATAGATGAGCTCTCCGATTATGTAGTCCAGGCGGTATGACACTGACCGTTTGCAGCATCCTATCCTCACCAAGAATGATGCCACAGTACAAACACAGAATGATCAGCTTTAACAAGTGGCACAATTACTGGTGTCATTCCAAGGGGATCCAATGTCTGTCTGCTTGGGATGTCATGCTTGACAAGCCATGCTGCTGTTCCAGGGATGGCTTGCACCTGTTACCCTGGGCGTCTGGATATTGGATAAGGCTTTGCCACCTCCATAGAGCCTTTCGTAGGCAAGGCTGAAAAGACTAACCCACCACCCTAGAAAACATAAGTGGAAAGAAACATAAGGGTAATGCTGACCAATGCCAGACTTGTAAACCTCAATATGCATGCTCCCGAGGCCCTCCCCAGTATGGAGAACATCGATGTCTGTGCAGTGACAGAAACCTGCTGCAAGCCTCCTGACAGCACACCAGCACTACCAGGTTATACCTCATATCATGCGTTATGGCCCCAAAACCTGGACCAAAACATAAAAGGAGGGTGAGTATCCATATTCAGCACAGACACCCATACGTCCAGGTAACTGACAATGCACAAAGCATCGGAGACCACCCATGTGCAACTAACTGTAGGCAAGACTGCTGTACAGTCTGTAGCATGCTACAGACCACACTCTCACACACAGGAACCCCACCCAGCCATCCTGAAGACACTGGACAGTATGAATGTCCCACCAAATACCAAACAAGGTACTCACAAATTACCACATAGGTGGTAAACCATTATGTATGGAAGGAGTAATCAGGGACCTAGGGACACAAGTGGACAGTAACCTGTTATGTGACACTCACATTGCCAATGTGGCTAGGAAGACTGTCTATATTGGACACCGTATCATGAAAGGATTCACATCTACGTCAACAGAGGTCATTGTGCCCCTATACTGTTCTCTTATCAGACCCATAATCTAGTACAATGCCTCATTTGGGATGTACCTTACCTGACACCTGCAGTAGTTAGAAAGACCTCAAAGGTACCTCACCAAGAGGATAAAGGGTCTCAAATATATGTCATATGCTGCCTGGCTGTAGACACCCCAGCTGAATGCAGTCACATACTGCCTACACAGAGGTGTTGTATGTCTGTTGTACAAGGCCATGTCCAACACAGGAGTAATGGACATGCTCCACCCCAGAAAACTCAAAGCCATCGTAGCTGTGAGAGTGAGAGATGTCAACCTCAACACATAATGAACTAGGATGTGCTGGAGGGACAGATACATAACTCAGAGGCTCCTTACACCCTGGAACAGAATCCCACTCCATGTTAGGCAGAGCCCCTCACTGACACTCTTCAACAGGAATCTTGCCAAGTGGATGGATGATAATAGATGTACACTGGGGGTCTTCACTGTGTCACGTCCAGACAGAGGCACAGTAAAGTAAATCATAAATGGCCATAATATTCACATAGCAAGGGGTGGTGAAAGCCACACACACTCTGGCTAGGCTTATAAATGCCCTAGGGTGGATAGCCTAGTATGAACCTATGAACCTATGAAGATACAAATTGTACAGGACACTAAGGATAATCACAAAGCTTTCTCAACTGATGGTAGGAACTGTGTTGGGAATTCACAGATATGCTCTGAATCACACAAATATTACAAACAACATATCAAACACACACACATATTGCCAACATACAACCTGACAGGTGCAGTGCAACCCCCCCCCCCAGAATGCAAAATATCTATCCCAGCAGACTGCTGGCCCCCTGACATTGCAGATTCTGAGGTAACAGCCAGCATCTACAAAGCAAAACACACAGCAGCAATGGTATGAGATGGTGTCCTGGGCTGAATCCAACATGGACTCCAAGAAGAATGGAATGCCAAATCACACTACTGCTCAATGTCAGCCTTACCACAGGATATGTACCCAAAGAGCAGTGTACAACAACAGTGGTCCTTCTCAACAAAGGTGTTGCCTGAATGGATACTGCAAACTACCACCCCAGAATCCTGAGAAGCTTGGTCTGCACAGCTATGGAAAGGATCAGCATGTACCGCAGACATAAAGATATTGGGGACCTACTGACACCGGACCCTACCCAGTGTGGCTTTCTTAAGTGCAGATCCTGCCCCTTAAACATGTTTGACTCATTTGAAACAGTCATTAAGGTCATTGATGAGGGCAATGTGGTCCACACAGTGTAGCTGGCCCTTGCAAAGGCTTCCATACAATACCCTATGTGTTCATTATAGATAGGCTCACCAGCTTAAATATAAACCCCTATGTCAGTAGAGGGGTTGCAAACCAGACCAAGGACAGAACTGACATGGTCAGACATGCTGCAGCCATGTCAGACTACAAACCAGATCTAACTGGCATCCCACAAGGCTTGGTCCTGGGACCTCCCTCGTTTGGTATATATGTCCCATAGGTACAGGCCAACATGGAAGGACTGTGTCTGAACATGTTTGCAGAGGACTACAAACTGGCCACCATATCTGACCCTCCAGCTGATACAAGCATCCCACAAAAGGGACACATAGAAACAGACAACTGGTGCCATAGCCATGTCAGCAAGCTAACTGCAGAAAAGTGTATAGTCAACCCCCGTGGATATACAGTAAGTGCCCACCAATTACCACATAGGTGTTAACCCATTACATACTTAACATGTAATGAGAGACCTGGGGACACAAGGTGATAGATATCCTGCATTGGACAAACATGTGGCTGCAGTGTTTACAGAAACATACCATATACCCACCTAATCATGAAGGTTGTCAGATCTAGATAAGGGAGGTCATTGTGGCTCTGCAGTCATCCTTCATCAGCATTACAATTGACTACAATAGCCCCTGTGGGATGTACCTCAGCAGACACCTCCATCAACTGTAAAGTCCCCAAAAGTACCTCACCAGGAGTATCAAAGAGCTTGAACAGATGCCATGTGTTGCCTGATTAAACAAACTGCAGCTCCACACACTGCCATACTGCCCACCCAGAGGCAAGCTGTGCCTGATGTATAAAGCCATGTCCAAGCTGGAATCAATGAACATGCTGCACCTTGTACAATCTGAATGGCAGTGAGCTATGCACATGAGAGACTTGAACCCCATCACTAACATACATAGGACAAGCTGTACTGAATGATCCATAACACAGAAGCCACCCCCACTCATGAGTAAACTCCCAGTACAGGTTAGCCAGAGAGTCACTCATCGATTCTCCTCAAGAGGAATCTTGATGAGTGGATGGGAGATGGTAGGTTTACCCTGGGCATCACTGTTATGTCACAGGTAGACGGAGGCACAGTATACTAACCGTGACATATGTCATGGCAAACTCCACTTATAATGTGTGTCGAAGGACAAACACACTCTCTGACTAGCATTAGAAATGGCCTAGGGCACATCGCTAGTGTTTGCCAATGTACACCTATGTTCTGGAATACACTACCAATGTTGGACAAGCCTGGTTTAAGTAGTTCATATCTGAACATAATGCAACATGGTCAGATGTGCACAACTGGCCCCTAACCAGGCTGTTGTGCTCACTATGGAAATGTAAAGCAGTGATAGGACTAAAGCCCAGGATACTGTCCACCACAGTGAAAGTACTGAACCAGTACAATATACGGTACTACAGTGTTAGGTCAGTATGAAAGGATGTTGACAACTGTATGCAAAGTATCCCATGCAAACCCTGCAGGCAGAGTATAATCCCTGTTGTGTTCAGACACAAAGCAGTTGGACAGTAACTACACAACATGACACACAACACACAATCATAAACGGGAGATATTGTTGAAGTTCACACTCATCCACAAATGTGGTGGGCTGCAGAGTTCAACATATGGAAAGCTCACACTGGGCATGCTCACACACTTTGATAAATGAGACATGTCAGACAACATGCCATGGGAAGGCTGAACTGGGCATGCTCAAACACTTAGGCCAAATCTCAGTTTAGCAGTTGGCTACACATATCTGGTATTTGTATGTGTTATTCCAGGAACCAACCACATTACAGCAATCTGCCCAGTGCACACAGTTAAATGACTACAGAGACATACGTGATATAGTGGATCCCTCCCATATTCAAACATCTTCCACAGATACACAAGTTGTTCATACAAACAGGGAATGCTATGGCAATAAAGACCTGCAAATAGTATATCAGCAACAAATAATGTGCATCTGACAATTAAACATATGGGTGTAGAGGTCAACATTAGGCTGTTTGCCCTAGGGAATGACAGCTCAGCCAGAGTGTGCTTGGAGTCTGCCTCCCCAGTACAGTAGGCTACTGTGCCACTGTAAAGTAGGTCACATAAGGCACCGTGTGAGGCTAGTGTGCTGTGCCTCTGTCAAGCAGGGACACAGTGGAGATCCCAGGGTTTGAATTTGCTAAGCCACATCCATGTTGTTGGTGTGTGCTGGAAGAGGGTTGCTGAGGACCTCTAACAGTAAGTGGGCGTCAATAACAGACTGAGGGGAGCCTTATCTGCATTGTCTGGACAATTTCACTGTCAACACTGTGTCGTGATGATTATGAGGGATTGAAGTGTCATGCCGGTACTGTTCAGAGATGTCCTCCCTCTGTGGGCTACTGCTCTGCAATGTATTAGCTCACTCTGTCTGTTGGACAGCTCATATATGGCTGGTGTACACCTGACAGGTGTCCTGTTCTGGAGCAGTCATGGGTATATTTGGGATAGCATGATCAATGCAAACCTCCCACATGCTCATAGAATGCAATTGTCAAGGATTATGCAGAGTGGCCTGTATACTCCCCCAGCATGGGTCCTTTGAAGTCTTCCACCCCAGTCTTCACAAGTGTAAAGTCTGCTTTTGATAAATACACTTTGTTTGCAGTGACAACCTTGCCTGGGGGTGGGGACGGGATATGGATGTCCAGGGAAAGGTGGGTATGGTCAGATATCAACAATGGTGGTCTACCTCTGGTGTGGAACAGTGAGTACCCATGTTGCAGATGGTCAGGTGCAATATGTATTCCCCCTTGTGGCTGTGGTGAGTGGTTCTGCCATAGCACATGGACTCACAAATTGTAGTGGCTGTAGGGTAATGTTGTAGAGGCCTGAGTAGTTCCCACACACAATATGCCTGTACCTGACGTTAACAACTGGAATGGTGTATGTGAACACCTGCATATCTTGGCACTGTTCCCAGGGAAGCAAAGTGTATGTCCTGGATGTGGGAGGGGTGGTCTGGACTGGTTGTGTTGTGTGTTACAGGTCCTGTGGTCACGAAGCATGGTATAGAACATAACCTGCCAGTGCGATGTGCATATCTGACCCTGAAGTAGGTGGCTGCAAATGCATATATATGCTATCCCCCACCTGACAGGTAGTACTAGATGTACATACCTCTGTAGAAATAATGATGTTAGCACCCTATAAATACTGCAGGTGCAGAACAGATGCCCAGTAATTCAGATAGTGCACTCTGCTAATGCGTCTCCCTCAAGTGTCATAATATAGTTAGGTAGGGATTTGAATCCTGCAAAAGCTCAGTGTGTGTGGGTGAGTGGGGTTGGTGTGTGTGCAAGTCTGTGTGAGGGAAATGTCCCTTTTGGCAACTGGGAAAACACACTACAGGATGCACATTCCCTTTTCTAAACACTGATGATGTCAGCACCCTATAAGTACAGCAGGAGAAGGGAAACCTCCCAGTAATGTGAATAGCGCGCTCTGCTAATGCATCCGTCTCGAGTGTCATAACATAGTTAGGTAGAAGTTTGAATTCTGCAAATGCTCAGTGTGTGTGGAGGAGGGTTAGTGTGTCTGCAATTCTGTATGAAAAAAATGTCCCTTTTGGCAACTAAGAGAACACACTACAGGATGCACATTCCCCTTTCTAAACACTGATGATGTCAGCACCCTATAAGTAGAGCAGGAGAAAAGAAACCTCCCAGTAATACAAATAGTGCGCTCCGCTAATGCGTCTGTCTCAAGTGTCATAACATAGGTAGGGGTCTGAATCCTACAAATGCTCAGTGTGTGTGCAAGTCTGTATGAAAGAAATGTCCCTTTTGGCAACTAGGAGAACACACTACAGGATGCACATTCCCCTTTCTAAACACTGATGATGTCAGCACCCTATAAGTACAGCAGGAGAAGGGAAGCCTCCCAGTGATGCAAATAGTGCACTCTGCTAATGCGTCTATCTTGAGTGTCATAACATAGTTAGGTAGGGGTTTGACTCCTGCAAATGGCAAGTGTGTGTGTGTGGGGGGTGAAAGTGGGGTGTGTGCAATTACATGTGTGAGAGAACTGACCCTTTTGCCAACCAGTACAACACACCAGCTGCTGCATATTCCAATCTCTACACAGAGATGATGTCATCACCCTGCAAGTACAGCAGAAGAGGGCAAATCTCCCAGTAATGCAAATAGCACGCTCTGCTACTGCGTCTCTCACTACTGTCATAGCACAGTTAGTTATGGCTTTGAATTCCACACATGCCACATGTGATTTTGTCACACAGAATGCCCATGTGTGTGGGTTGTTGTTCACAATAATGCATGACATCGATTAAACCAGTAATGGCAATGGACACAGATGATATATGTGTGTGCCAAATACACATATGTACCTGTGACCTTCAATAGTTCCCATGTCTGATGCCTGCCACATGTGAATACATGGTATTTGCACTGGATAACATTATGACTGTGGTCTTCTGTGCAGGTGCTGCATGTGGTATGTGTATATACAGTGTGAGATGTATATGGTATCATCCTAGCAGCGAGGGATACACATCTGGTCTGGGGCATATAGTCTACATGTTGTTGTTGAACAGATTCTGCATGTTTTCACCTGTTGTGGGAGTGGTAACAAGTTGTTCCATAGCAATGCAGTGACTACATGCTAGGAACCTTTCAGCTAGGGTGTTGTAGCTACAGTAATTCATCAGCATTCAGTAATACATCAGCATTCCTGGTGAGGGTATGATGCCAACCAAGGTCAGGGTCATACCAGCCTGTGCCACATGCTCAGAGAGCCCTTCCATGTTCCCTATCATGTAGTCCAGTGAGGTACATCACAGGTCAGCCATAGTGGCATGGACAATGACTGAGTCATATGTGTCCATGCCTCTGACTGACCTGTATGCTTGTGTTATGTGGTGGACCATAGTGCCCCACGAGCATATCACTATGACCTTCACCTTGTCCAGCCTGGTGAGCATGACCTCACTGTACCGGACAATAAAGGTACCTAACACAACTGTAGCAGGTGTGTTGTCTAGCCGTACAGGCTGTGACTGTTTGGCACACAGGATTTGTGTGCTATGTGTTGCACGTGCTGTGTTCTGGCATAACGTATGCCTGTGTGCCAGCTGCAGAGGTGTCTGCCATTCAGGCAGGATGCTATTCTTAGGCTCCACAAATAGCCCAGTGTGTTCATGTGTTTGTATTGCTGTCAGTGTAGGTCTACATCAGACTGGTATTGTAGTCACTGTAGTATTTCATGCCACCTGACAGGTTATGCCAGCACTGGGTTCAGTGTGCTTAGTCCCCAGTTTGGCTATGTGGTTGCATCTCATACATGTGTTGTATGTCCATGTGTAGGGGAGAGGGTTGACTGTGTACATGTGGCAGCTGTGACATTGCCACATGACCCACATATTCCACAACTGTACCATAGAGGTGACTGACAAGTGACCTTTGCACATGCTACCATAGTATTGTGATTGCCATGGTGATTAACAGCACATAGGGCCAATGGGGAACAAGGTACATAGGTTCATAGGTTCATAGGTTCATATTAGGCTATCTGCCCTAGGGCATTTATAAACCTAGCCAGAATGTGTTTGGCTTTCCCCACCCATTTTAAATTTATTTTGCTATGCCCTTTTTCGAGGTTAGTATACTGTGCCTCTGTCTAACAGTGACACAGAAGTGATACCCGGGGTATACCTATGATCTCCCATCCACTCATCAAGATTCCTCTTGAAGAGAGTCAATGAGGGACTCTGCCTAACCTGGACTGGGATTTTATTCCAGAGTGAAGTGAGCCGCTGGGTTATGAATCTGTCCCTCCAGCATGTCCTATTTATTTCAGTGCTGAGGTTCAAGTCTCTCAAGCACGTAGCTTGATGGGATTTGGATTTTCTGAGGTGCAGCATGTCCAGTAATTCCGGGTTGGACATGGCTTTATACGTCAGGCACAGATTGCCTCTGAGCAGGCGGTATGCCACTGAGTAGAGCTGGAGTTTCTTTAACCGGGCAGCATATGGCATCTGCTTGAGCCCTTTGATCCTCTTGGTGAGGTACTTTTGGGGTCTTTCCAGTTGCTGCACATGTCTGGTAAGGTACATCCCAACAGGGGCATTGTACTCAATTATGGGCCTGATGAGGGATGAGTAAAGAGGCACGATGTCCTCCCCTGATCTAGATGTGAATCCTTTCATGATGAGGTGAGCTATATATAATGTTTTTCTAACCACTTTGGCCACGTGGATTGCTATCAACTTGGGTCCCCAGGTCCCTAATTACTTCTTCTGTACTTAATGGACTACCACCTATGTGGTAATTTGTGGGCACTTTGTTTTTGCCAAAGGGGATGACTATACACTTTTTGGCATTTAGCTTGCATAGCTCTGGCAGAAGTTGTCTATTTCTATGAGGCCCTTTTGGAGGATGCTTGTGTCGGCTGGAGAGTCGATTATGGTGGCCAGTTTGCAGTCATCTGTGAATTTGTTCAGCCACAGTCCTTCCATGTTGGCCTGTACCTCCGAGAAATATATACCGAACAAGAGAGGTCCCAGGACTGAGCCATGTGGGACACCACTTGTAACTGGTTTGGAGTCTGACATGGCTCCAGCAATTCTAACCATGTGGGTTCTGTCCTTGAGCCGGTGTGCAATCCATCTAGTGACATAGGGATTTATATTTAAGCTGGTGAGCTTCTCTAGAATGCCCGAGTGGGGTATTGTATCGAAGGGTTTTGCAAGGTCCAGGTAGGTTGTGTGGACCACCTTCCCCTCGTCAATGGCCTTGATGACTGTTTCAAAGAAATCAACCAGGTTTAAGAGGCAGGATCTGCCCTTAACAAAGCCAAACTGGGTAGGATCCAGTGTCTGTAGGTCCCCAATATCTTTATTTATGAGGTCCATGATGATCTTTTCCATAGATTTGCAGACCAAGCTAGTCAGGCTTATGGGGTGATAGTTTCCAGGATCCGTTGAGGCACCACCTTTATGGAGAGGGACCACTGTTGCTGTACGCCACTCTTTGGGCACATATCCTGTAGTAAGGCTGAGATTGAACAGTAGTTTTATGTTTGGGTGTAGCTCTTCTTGGAGTTCATGTAGGACACAGCCCGGGACACTGTCTGGTCCCATTGATGCTGTGTTTTTTGCTTTGGAGAGGGTGGCTCTTACCTGAGCATCTGAGATGTCAGGGGGGCAGCACTCTGCTGGGATAGATATTTGCCCTTTTGGTGTGGAGGGGGGGGAGAGAAGTTTGCGCTGAACCTGTCAGCTAGGATGTTGGCAATGTCTGTGGGTTTGGTGTTTCTTTTGACATTTTGGACTACCTCTGAGCATATCTGGGAATTACCACCCAGGTTCCTAACATAACTAAAGAAAGCCTTGTGATTATCCTTAGTGTCCTGTGCAATTTTCTCTCGAAGCTGGCCTTAGACAATTTTATGAGTGCCCGTAGTTTTTTGCTAATACTGATCAGTGATGCCTTCCGTTTTTGGGATTTTGCTCTATCATTTAGTAGTTTCCTCCTTCTATTGTATAGTTTGTTTATGGCTGGGGTCCACCAGACAGGATGTCTGCCTTTGGAGGATTGGGTCTTGGTTTTATTTGGGATTGCATGATCCATGCATTCCTGAAGGTGTCCATAGAATGCATTTATAGAGGAATCTGCGGTCTGGGCCATATTTTCCACAGGCCCGGGGGCTTTGAAGGTTTCCAACTCGGTTTTGAGGAGTGTGAATTTGCTTTAGAGAAGTTTTTCACTGTGGTTTTCTGGGCAGGGGGTGGGGTCGGGATGTGAATATCCAGTGAGATTAGTTTATGGTCTGATCTTACCAGTGAGGGATACACTTCTGGCCTGGAGCATAGAGTCCCCATGTTGGTGATGATCAGGTCCAGTATGTTTTCCCCTCTTGTGGGAGTGGTAACAAGTTGTTCCATAGCATTTGAGTTCATAAATTCTAGGAATCTTTGGGCTAGGGTGTTGGAGCTAGAGTCATGCTCCCAGTCTATGTTTGGGTAGTTGAAGTCGCCCAATATAATGGTGTTTGGAGAGACCTTCATATTTTCCACTGTTCTCAGGAAGGCCGAGTGTAGTTCCTGGGTTTGGGAGGGTGGTCTGTAGCAGGCTATAACCTGGAAGGCAGTTTTACCCACTGTTAGTTGCACATGGATAGTCTCTGATGCTTCGTGCTTTGCCACCAACCTGGAGGTGTGGGTATCTTTGATGAATATTGATACTCCCCCTCCTTTTGTGGTTTGGTCCAAGTTTTGGGGCTGAAAAGCATGGTATGAGGTATACCTGGTAGTGCTGGGATGCTCTCAGTAGCCCTGAACCAGGTATCTGTTACTGTACAAATATCGATGTTCTCCATGCTAAGGAGAGTTTTGAGTGCATGCATCTTGAGGTTTAGACTTCTGGCGTTGAGTAGCATTACTCTTAGTTTCTTATCCCTTGTGATACCTATGGAGGTGGGTTTGTCTTTTGAGCCTTGCCTAACAAGGGCACTATGGGGGTAGCAAGAGCCTTTGCCAATATCCGAAAGCCCAGGGGTGACAGGTGCAAGCCGTCCCTAGCGAAGCAGGTGGTTCAACAGAAGGTGAGTATGTGAGGGTGTAGTGCCTGTGATTCGTTAGCACTGGCATATATGACTGCTCATGTGGACAAATGCCAGGTAAGTCATATGCAATGTGTCACAGGCAACGTACATGTGAACAGGACAAACAGTGACGTTCTGTCAAGTGAGACATGGACATACATATAGTAAGCTATGCAGATGTCACTAGGAGTCCACAGAAGCTCTGTAACTCTGCATTGCAGGTGGGATCAGTGTTCCAGGGTAACTGCAAGCAAACATGCATGCAAACAAAGCTACAGTAAGCAGGGCTGCATGTAGTCCATTGTACAACAAACAAGCTGTACCACTTCCAGTAGGTAACACTGCAAATATGCAGGCACTATGCACATGTACATGGAAATACACAGGTCAGATGGCTAGGGTCCAGTCTCAGCACACACAAGTGTACAGACCATGTACCGTCAGGATGTACAATAACTGGATGGAAACACATGTGCTCATACCTGCAGTGATACACATGTCAAATAACAGACACTGAGCCTTCACTCAGTGGTTCCATACTTAGTAGGATGTATGCTACCTGGCCTGCCACCACAGTATCTCTGGCATGTATGGGGACTCTCCCTCCTGTGACAGTTAGTTTTGTGTGTTGGGGCTGTCTAGCATGGTATGAGATATGAGCTTGCAGTGCTAGGGTGCTCCTGTGTGTCCTGTACCAGTCGTGTAGTACTGCACACATATCAACATCCTCAAACATCCGCATTGCAGAGTCCAGTGTGGGCAACATGCCACTTGCAGTTTACATGTCCATCATTGCATATCAATACTTTCATTACCTTATCCCCTGTGCTACCTATGTATGTAGCCTTCTGTTGACATTCTTATCACCAGTATGCCAACATGTGCAGATGATACACTATGGTACTTACCATGGGTGTAGACAACAGTACATGACAATCATACCCTTACTGCATCAGGCATGCTGGGATATACCCACAATTATATCAGCACACAGTACTGTTAACAACATGATACTATTACTACACATCTATGTAGTCACCCTGTGCATCAGCAACATGTTAACCTGTACCTGCACTGATGTTACAGATTGCAGGAAGTGGCACAGTTTCATCATATGCACAGGGTGTGAACTTGGTATGCCTGAGTCAGCCACCGATACCACCAATTGACATGTATGTGTATGTGTGTTGGTGAGGGACAGCAGTACAAGGTGGGGCAATGTTGATGCAGTGTGTGCATGTATGCAGTAGCCCTAGGTGTTGTCAATTCGCATGTGTGTATGGATGCACACAGTTCCACCTCATGGCTGCCATATACTGGTGTTTGTGGACAGCCACAGACTGTACCTGCCAGGTCATACAGATCAGTGTCTCTGGCCACGGACATGGTACCTGTGCCTTGCAGGGGTGCTATGGACCATATCCGGTACCAACCCAGACTGGGTACTGTCATCAGAAGCAGGTGTTCATTGACTGGACACAGATCCCTGTCGGGCCTGGCCAGAGCCACGTGCACATGGTCTCCTGGGGCGGTCTGATGACAGCACAGACCCAGCATTGCTGGGGCTGCTGCTGGCACTATGGGGGAGGCCACGGCCCTGTTGTCATCCGCAATGACTGCCAGCTGCTGCTGTTGCTGGCATACGCCCACGTCGACGCCTCAACTGTCCACCATCGCCCTGGCTCATGGACATGTAGTTGTGGAACTGGTCTAATATGTCCCCACAACGTCTGTCTATGACATCGGTGAAATTACGGATGGCAGCCGCAATGTCACACATACTGTCAGTCATGGCTGTGCGACATGCTGTCAGCTCCCTCAGACCCTGTCTGGTGTACCGTTCCATACATGACTGTGCCTGCATGACAGCCCAAAACATAGCTGAGGTTGTAAGACCTCTGTGGGCACATCTGACAGGGCAGTACGCCCACGGATGCTCCCACGAGAACCCCTGGACATCTGTCTGTGTGGTACCATCTCAGGGCCATGCCCATGGCTGCTGTGTGGGGACGCATTTGCCATAGATACCACATTACTCTGGTCAATGCCCACTGTATGCTGTCCATCACCTAGGGAAATTGGTGACAAAGGGTGTATTGGCAGGATAACTGTGCGCATTGATGGGGTTGACAGCTGTGTACTGTCAATTGGCTGGCCAATGATGGACCCTGGCATACCTTCCTGTGCCATTACACAGATGTCATCATTATCAGTACCCATGGCACCTGATTCAGGTTCCCTGCTGCATGACACCAGAGCAGCACCAGAACCTGTGGGAGGGAAATAGGAAACACAGTTTACAATGTCTACACAATATTACCAGTGATGCACACATCCACACATGCACAGGTCCACACATGCACACATGCACAGGTGCACACATGCACACATTCACACATGCACAGGTGCACACATGCACACATGCACAGGTGCACACATGCACACATGCACAGGTGCACACATGCACAGGTGCACAGGTGCACACGTGCACACGTGCACACATGCACACATGCACACTTGCACAGGTGCACACATGCACACAGTTGCACACAGTTGCACACAGTTGTACACTACTCAGTATGCGAGATATCAACACACAGACACACCTGCATGCATACACAGAGCACTACTCAGTGAGCCTAATATTACTATTACTATCAAGACTATTAAAGGTATTGTTAATACACACTTACCAGCATGGATAGGCTGCATTGCTGATACACCGGAGGGACCTGCAGAAGTGAGGAAACTAATGTCAGTGGGCACAACTGTGCCATTGTTACGGAGTATGATACAGGTCAGTAGTACAACAGTCGCCTTTCACAGGTCAGCTGCTGATATTGAGAATATCACACTTGCACATTAAATACTATGATGACAGCTACAAACCAAGGACACACCTCACACATGCATTAACTACCAGTGTACACAACAGTCAACTATACATATGGCATATTACCTGCACGCTCGTAGTCTTGCTGCTACGTGGCTCCAGCCTCCATCGTAATGCATGTCTGCTGCTGTTGTTGTTGTTGGCGGGCTGGAGCCACTACACTTATGAGTAGTGCCTCCAGTCTGGTGAGTGGGGGATGTGTACCCACCACCTGTGGCAACCTGTTGCTTGTGGACATCCGACGCACGCTGACGGACATTTCTGATTAAATCACTGCAGTGATGTCGTACCTGCTCATATGTCCTATTATGCGTGCCTATGTCATTTACCTGATGGACCAGGTCTTGCCACAGTGCAGCCCTCTCCTGCTGATTCTGGCTGGTGCGGGAAAA
The DNA here is from genome assembly GCF_019279795.1 of Protopterus annectens. Lineage (NCBI taxonomy): Eukaryota > Metazoa > Chordata > Ceratodontiformes > Protopteridae > Protopterus > Protopterus annectens. The sequence goes on along the minus strand of NC_056726.1, from coordinate 128,917,630 downwards.
GAGTATTGCATAATCCCGCACCAGGCTCTGGTGTATCTCCTCATCCTCAGCTGCAGAGTAAGCTGGATTGCGCGGGTGAGCCATGGTCCTGAAAAAGGAAATAACATGATATCAGCAATATATGTCAGCAGAATTTGGCACACATACTACACATGCTACTCAACTGTTGTGATACAACATATCTCACATATATAGCATCTGTCTGTCTATTGGTGGATACACATGTAAATGGCCAGGTATCAGTGTTCAGCCAGCAACTGTGCAACAGTAGCTGGCACACTCCATACGACATACTACCAAACCCCAGCAGTCAGAACACTGATTCAGGTCCAAAGCACCTCCTCACTCTGGGGATTTGTATCTAGGTACTGTATGGGGTACATCATCAACTACTGTGAGCTGACCACAAACTAATTGCCCTGGATATACATATCCCACCTCCACCACCAGCACAAATGACTATAGTGAATAACATTGCAAATGCAAACTTTACACTTTGTAACAGTGACATGGTATCCTTTTAGCCCACTGGGCCAGTGGAAGACACAACCCACAATGCTGACCCCTTCACAAATGATTTCTACGGACATCTCCGAGAATGCATGGATCATGCAATCCCATATAAGACCAAGACACTCTCCACAAAGGGACAGCATCCTGTCTGGTGGACCCCAGCCATAGACAGATTGTATTACAGAAGATGGAAGCTACTGCAAGACAGAGCATAATTCCATAAAGGGAAGGCATGTCTGATCAGCACTAGTAAGGAGCTATTTTCTCTCATACAAACATCCATGGGCAACTTTGAGAGGGAAATCAACAGGGACACTATAGATAACCACAAGGCCTTCTTCAGTTATGTTAGCAACCTGGTCAGAAACCCTCCACTATGCTCATAGTTAGTACACAACAACAAATAATTCACTGAACGCACAGATATTGGCAACATTGTGGCAGACAGGTTCAGTGCAGGTTTCACCCCTCCCTCTCCCCCAAAATAAGACATAGTTATCCCAGCTGACTGTAACCTCCCTGTCATCACAGATGTCCAGGTGAGAGCCACCCTCAGGAAAGCAGAATACACAACATGAATGGGACCTGATGGTATCCCCGGTTGCATGCTACATGAACTCCAAGAGGAGCTAAACACACATATAGAAGTGCTATGTAACACTAGCCTGACTACAGGATATGTACCTGTACACTGTACACTGGCGCACAGCAGCAGTGGTTCCACTCCACGAAAGAGGCACCTCTACATACCAATACAATACAAGACAATACAATACATTACAATACAATACTATACAATATGCTATTGCCCCTGGGACTACAGCAGCATACTGTTCTGCTACCCTGACCATTGTGACACATGTGATATGATGGTACCTGCTGCTGTCAAACAGTTACACAGGGTGACTCATATGGCATATTACCTATCTGACTAACATTCAGCAGGGGTATGTGTGACGTACTCATGGGGAGTCTTGCTTCTTAACACTGTGTGGTTTATTGCAGGGTATGTCTTATCTGTGGGTAGGAGCCTGTACCTCCACCATGTGCTCTCTATTGCAGTGTCATGGATGACACACAGCAGTCATTTAGGTTGTGGATGGTGTGAGGTGTTACTATGGTTGTTGGACATCTGTCATGGGTGTTACTTAAGTATGTAAATCCAGGAGTGGTAACCTCTGTGGGTAGTATGTGTGTACTCTGTGGTGTTGTCAGTCACTGTGCATTGGTAATGTGTTTGAGTGCATTGTCACAGTGTTGTACATGTCACTGTGTCCTTCTCCATATCTGTGGCTGTCATGTGAGGTACATACCATGGCAGCCATTATGTGGTGTGGAGGGGTACACTGACCTACATGTCAGTAGCTGAATAGTGTGCCACTGTGAATATCATTGGGGGGACTATTGTACACATTTATGACCCTGTTCACCCCTGACACATGCAGTGGTGGGCAGCCAATCACATATCTGGTGGTTACTGGTGTAGGTGATTTGAAATGGGGTATGGTACTCCAGTTTCGACACTGGTGTTCACTCCATGCCTTTGTCACCAGGCACCTGTTGCAATACATCTGTACACATGTGCCTCACTCAGAATATATATACATCTCTCTCTCTCTCTATATATATATATATATATATATCTATATATATATATATATATATATATATATATATATATATATATATATATATATATATGTATATATATATATATATATATATATATATATATATATATATATATGTCTGTATACATATACACATATATATATATTGATGTACATATATTGCTATAGATATGGAGAGAGGGGGGTGTGTGACAGAGAGGGGGTGAGAGTGACAGAGGGGGTGGGGCAGGGGGAGTGTGAGATCATCATATGCAGTCATACCTGTAGATAGTCAGATCTGTCTGTCAATGTATATGTATCTACATATATCTATATCTGTATGTGTGTATTACATATATATGTTTGTACATATTCTATCTATCTACATCTGTCTATGTATTCCTACATCTCTCTCTATGTATGTATACATATATGCATATTATATATATATATATATATATATATATATATATATATATATATATATATATATATATATATATATATACATACATACATATATTGACATACATACGTATCCATATGATAGATAGGTATATCAACATGTTTGTTTACAAAACTGTATACACACACTAACATACTGCTAAACATACATAACTGTAAAACCTACTTTGTACATTGCACTACAACCTACATTCAACCTACATTGATATGTGCACATAGATGCTCTCACATACAAATGTATGTACAGCCTTCACTGATAGTTGCTGTATGTCCCCTGCCCTTTGCACATCTTCATATAATATGGGTACAGACCAATGACACATATGGAGGGTTCACAGTATGTAGACTTTTATAGTATTACTTTACATTACCTGTGTTTGTCACAGCTGCTTGTGTTGCCATCTGGTTTTGTGCCCTGCTGCTCCACTTGCCAGTTGTCAGCTTTCAGGTGGTTGTTGCTGACCAGTTTTGTTTGTGTATGTTTAATTTTTTTTTTCTCTGTCTCTCTCTCTCTCTCTCTCTGTCTCTCCCTACCTCCACAGGGTGCAATGAAAGTACTGCATGTGTGGACTGGGAGTACAGCATGCTTTTGTAGGTATCTGCATATGTCCATGTGATGGCCTCTGCACCAATTGTTAGCCAGCATTTGCTAATTGCATGCAGCCAGTTGTGTACTGATTGCAGTTCTCACTGTGATTTCAGGACAGTGCTATAAAAAGGTATGTGAGATAGGCGTAGCCCTTTCAGATTTTAAGGGCAGGGACCATGCTGGTATGCTGTGGACACTGTTCTATGAGTGTAAAGGTTAGTATCTCTCTCATATTTCCGGCTGTGTTGTAGATTAACATTTCTCCATTCATTTCTCCAGTTTCCTGTACTAAGTGTGGATGTACACTGACACCTAAGACTACTACTACTGTTAATGTGGGTGTGTGTGCTTTCCTGTGGGACATGTGGTGTAACTGGTGTATAGCAGTGGCTCTTGCACTTTGTTGCTATGGCTTCAATATTTGCCCTTTACAGTCACTACTTGTATGCCTGCTAGGTGTCTTGACTGTAGTGTGCTACTGTGGCTTTCATATTTTCCATGTACATTCACACCTTGGAATGCTTGCTATATCTGCTAGGGTGTTACTACATGCAGTGTGATCTGGCCATGGTGTGGGCCTTGACATCTATTAGGGTATTTGAGTATGCTACTGAGCAGGCCCCAGAGACTCTCAGGTGCATCTGTTATCTGCCTCATGGAATGGTACATATCAGTGCGGTACACCCAGTAAATTGTCTGGTATTCTGCAGTTGTGACTGTGGGATAGCATGAGCATATGTATTACTACACTATTTCTGCCATGCAAGTGGTGCATACTTTCAGGACTTCATAGTTACCATTGCATGTGTTGTAACACCTTTCTGCCTACTGTTTGTACATTTCACATGGAGTCTGTGGGGCATCCCTGTAACTCAGTCACTGTTGCTATGTCTAGGCTCTTAACTATTCAAATATGGCAGTGTCAGACCTCTCAAGTGTACAGATATTTGCAGGTTGTCCACATTTCTGCCTCATATTTTGATCAATATCTCATGAACAGCTCTTTCTAGCAAATCACTCTGGGCTCAAGTCAGAATATAGTGACAAACATTTAAGTTTCAGACTTCATACCCTTCCAAACATTCAACAAAATGCAGAACCTGTTACTCTCTGAACTGTCTAAGTTTGTTGTAACATTATTTGGAATGTGTCCCTGTTTTTGGCCCTTTGCTCCACATATTTTATTACTTGGTCCGGATGTGTTCCTGTAAGAGGTTGTGGGGTATGGGCAGTGACTATCCTGCTGTGAGTATGTGTGTGGCTTGCAAGGTGCTACAGTGACATTATTACCTACTAGCTATCAACTAGCATGGCTGTTTCTGTTCACACACTACTATTATAGAAATCCACTAGATTTGACAGTAAATATACATGACATGCTTTGTGTACTACACATCCTATATTCCCTTTACATTCATTCCTACTATTACATGATATATTTATTGTAGCACAATGTTCTTATATAACAGTCATGGCTTAGTGGAAAGTCATGCAGACTACTGTTTCTAAGGTCCTGGGTTCGGGACTGACAGTGGGATTTTATTTTGCTTTTGAGCAGACTACAGGACCTGTCATTCACAGTGACTAAGGCACTTTTAAGCAGTTGTAACTGGGTTAGCGCTGGTTTGTGTGGAGCTCCCGCATGCGCACTGGCGTTCAGCTCCGCGCACACCCGCTTACAACCGCTTAAAAGTGCTTACTCTTGCGCACGCCCACACTATTTTCTTTGCAAGAAATGAAAATGGGGAGACAGGAAAGTGGTGAAAAAGGGGTCACAAAGAGGGTAAGACAGTAAGGAAACAAGCTTGGGTTTTGCAGGAGGGATGTAGGTAAGGCCCATAGCTGCCCATTTCTTCATCAGCAACAGCTGTGCATATGTTTGTAATTTGGTGTAACATTTGAAACCTTCCACCCCTGAGAGAGGTGTAAGGACAACAATAATATTTGTTGTACAGCCAATTATAAGTGACAGTTTCCATCTCCAGCAATCATGTGTGCAAAATGGGCAGCTATGTATGGGGCGTAATTTTTTTGTGAGTACAGAGTGCCCTTTTTTTATTTTTTTTTCAGGTGAGAGTGGTATGTCAGGTAAAGGAAGTTGGTATAGCTGGGGAGGTAGGTTGGGTAGGTCAACAGACAAGACAAACAAGACGCATACAGGGGCGGTATATGACACGTGTGTGGGGGTTACACAATTGACGGGGACAGATGTTTGGATATCCAGCGCCCATGAGCCCACAGATGGCAACAGTGGAACTGATATCCCCACCCATGGGCAGTTGCCACTGTGCCTTCACTGCCCAGGACGGGGCTGTGCTGGGGGCTGTGTAGGCCGGGCAGCAGGCATGCCCGTTAGTTGTGCCACCTGTGCCTCAAGCTGGCGTAGGGGCCCAAGAACAGCTTCCTGGATCTCCCTACGCACCACAGTCCGGACGCTACGGAGGGTGAGTGGTGGTTCTCCTCCGGCCACACTTGCAGAGGGGGGACGAGCCCCATCTCTTGCAGCACTTCCACCCACAGGTGGCACAGGGCCACCGGAGGAGGGTCCGGACTGGGCACTACTGCCAGGTGCACTCTCCAGCTGAGGTGGGAGAGGTGGGTCCGCTGGAACCCGCCTTCCCTGTCGTCCTATGTTTTGCATTATGTCATGACAGTTTGGGTTAGTAACATACAATACCATTCACAATTAGTTGTAACAGCATGCATTAGTATTCCCATTAACCAAACACCCAGATATTCACACCATTGAACAGCGAGCATAACACATGCATAATTTGAACAGCAATACACAGCCCAACAACATGCAGGGTTGATTGATGGCAACAGGCCATCAGGTTTGGATGTATGAACAGGGCAGATGCATCAATGTACATGCAAATATGTATGACCCAACAGGACAAATGTCCAGGGGTGTTAATTGTGATTGCACATACCAATTTCACGTGGAATGGGTTATATGTGGTTATAGGGTAGGGTGCAGAAAATATAATTAACACCTTCAAATACCAATACATATGCTGTACATTTCTAATAGCTGCAGATATATACACACTACTGTTCTACCTACAGTTTCCTATGTGATAACTACTTCAAGTTGGTGATAGGAATGTTACTGCTACATCAATATACGTTTTCATTTTTATTCATACACGTTCATATCTGGCTCTGTTCAGCTACATCATCCTGCTACATTTGCTTTATATAGCTATAGACAACTGTGGATGTTTGGTATTTCAGACAATCATACTATCTGCATATTGCAGACTGAGAGCAACATATCCAGATTTTGGGATACACATTCCAGCTGCAGGAACATTTTGAACACATTTCGCAGTTTGGTTCTGCTTGTCACATTCATTTCATTCTGTACTGACTGCAGTATACTTTATTCAGGAGTTATTACTACTTTATTGGTGGATTCATAGCTCTTTCTCACACTCTCTCACTTGTTTTATTTTTACAGTTCAGGATGGTACTTACTTCTAGGCTTTATTGACATGTTTTACCTGTAGTTATTACAATCATTTCCAACAGTCTCACTTCTGTCATGTTTCAGTATTTCAGCAGGGATATATTTCACATATGTGTTTTGCTCATCTTCTGCAGCTGTACTTTTCAGCCTGCTGCAGGTTGCGTACTATTATATTACTGGTGGGACATCTTTATTTCAGACTTTATTTCAGACATTTTCATTTTTCTGTTTGGATTACAGACTGCAACACACTTTTGTAATCATGCAATACTTGCAAACACTCTTACACTGTTACTTGCGCATTTTATTACTTAGTGACTACACTGCACTCTTTTAGTTACAGGGAAAGGATTACTGACCTGCCTGGTGGTGCAACCGCACCAGCCTATCGCCATTGGCTCTGCGGTTCGCAGAACGGACACCTGCAGCTGTAATATAAATAAAGTAATATTGGAATACACATCTCCATAATATCAGCTAGGTTAATTTCTTACATACATAATTAGATGTAACTTACTCAGTAGTGGGGCGTTGGGCATTTGCCGGGCCTCCTGGATCCAAAGGTTCAGTTGGTCCTGCTTCCATCTCTTCAGGTCCACATGGTGGTGATGGACCTGCTCACCAGTCCTTGGAATCCCTGTGGCACTGGTAAGATTATGAGCCAACTGGTCCCACGCCTCAGCCCTATATGCTCCCCACAGGACCTGGCCCTGCATGAGGTGGGCCTCATGATTGTAGACTAGGAGCCAAACCATATATTTGGACTCCTCAATGCCCCACCTCTGTGCTCGAAAGCAACTACCCTCACCTACTCCTGACATTCTGTCTGCCAGTTAGTTCTACAATCGGTTATGCTGTGTATTCCCACCTATGGGGCTTATATATGCCGTTTTTCCCACACTTATCTGTGATTGGCCATTTTGGAATTGTATCAGCTTCACAAAACCTGCTTTGTCATGCTCCTCTTTCTATTCATTCCTATATATTTGTTATTAGTGCATTTCTAAGTACAGGTGTCATGGCTTAGTGGTTCAGTACCTTGACTATGGTGCATGGTATACTGGGTTCGAACCTGGCCACTGCTTTTTATATTTTATGACTGTCTACACAGGCTAGGAGGTGTGTCTGTGTAAAGGCAGTTTTGTTACAGCTTGCTCAACGTTGCCCGTCGGTTAGCTTGTTGGCGCAGTGCGCAGCTCCGCGCAAATGGGTTACGCTGGTTTACGCTTCATTTGGCTGTCAGCACGCATATTACGCTCAGCTCAGCTAGGGGCACACAGTTTCAGCGTGTTAAACCACTGCTCACCTACGGGCACGCATTCTACACCTGTTAAATCACTGCTCACTTACGAGCTCTGATTCTACACCAGTTAAACCACTGCTCACCTACGGGCACTCATTCTACACCTCTTAAACCACTGCTCACCTACGGGCAGATGTACTCAACTTGTTAGACTGTAGCTCAGCTATAGGCACGTCTGGCATCTTTTATTATTTTGTTATCTCACATTTCTTCAAAATAAATGGCCCATTTCATTACATTTTACATAAAATATAATTTTATATGTGTACATATATGTCAGGGACTTGTTTCGTGCTTATTTCACTAAAAATATAAATTGATGTTGGGGGGGGCTCGAACCATGACTGCCTGCTCTTCAGCCGACGTCTCTACCACTACGCTATTGCTTCTTGGCTTACTTTGCATATGTAGTTCTTATATGCTTTTCCACTGACTGCTAACTGTGGCTAAGCTACGGGCATGCCCGTGCAAACGAGCGCACTCACAGGCAAACATCTTTACAATTTAAAAAAAATATAACATGTTCATTTATATATTTTATGTTCATAGTCTGTGGGGGCATGTGTTGTGTTGTGTGTATTCACATTTCCATGGACTCTGTTGTGGGGGTTTACTTTCAGCACCTTTACTCTTCTGGAGGCATGTCCGTTTGCAGGGCTCGGCCTATGGACACGCCCCTACTGTCTTCCACGGACCGTGTAAGCCTTAGGTGTGATTCAGCATGCCCTCATGCATATGCATGACATGCTGATGTCACACCGTTTAACTGCAGCCTCCATGTAAGCCTTGTAACTCTTACACGGAGGCTTCGTGAATCCTGCCCTATGTCTTACGTTACATTTTTTGAAACAGCTCTTCTTGAAAAGTCTCATATTCAGCCAGCCTTTTCTTCTTCTTTCTAGCCTCTGACTTTTGCAGTTTTATCAGTTGATCTGAATAGCTATTTAAAGTTTTTTCTGTTTTCCAACCTTTTGTTATTTGAGTTGGTATACTCCTTCAATGTTTCATTTTATTTAATCACCACTGAGTAACTTTTATTTATTCTTTCCTCTAAATTACTGGAAGCCATCACTTGTACCAAACCTAAAGCGTGAACTGCTTTTTGTTGAACAGCTGCAAGATTCTTCACAGTCAATGCTTGCTCTTTACCTTTTCTAGTTGATTTTTTATCAGGTTCTCTAAATTTTTTCTTTGCTGGCATCCAGACAGTACACATACTTAGACAGTAACTGAATTGTACTCAAACTGGCAGAATTACTAGCTCTTATTTTTCCATTTCTTTTTTTTCACACTGGGAGAGCTGAAAGTAAACTGTTGATCAGTTTGCAGCCATCTTGGAAGTCCTGAATTGTTTCATTTTTGGACTATCAGGATGGTTTGCTTTGATTTCCCATTATATTTAAGTCTGGTTAGGACTGCCAATAATACACATTTAGTTTTTTATGTATGAAATGCCTTGACAAATCTATATGCAGTTGCAATGTCTGGGGTGATATTGTTATAAATGAATTTTGAGACTTCATAGAATTTTAGATTTCTGTGCTTGAAGTCTTTAAACTCTGATATATTAATTTCAGGGTATTTAGACAATTTGAGGGAAGGGGTTACTAGTTTATGGTCTGACTTATTTGAAGAAGTTGTTTCTGGGGGAATTGTATATGATAATGCTACATTTATAAGTACTAGGTCAAGAATATTTTGCACTCTTGTTGTGGTAGTAATAACCTGGTCCATTTAATTTTTACTTATTAGGTCTAAAATCTTCTGAGAAAATCATTAATTGGTGTTGTAGGTACTTCAGTCAGTTGATGGGTAGTTAAAATCTCCCAGAAAGATGGGGATGTTCATTATTATCACTGCTATAGTAGCCTAAGCTATTTGGGTTATATCCTCCTTAGGAAATAATAGCTAGCCTGTCTTCAAGCATCTCTGTCTCTCCTCCATACATGCACTCAGGATGCTGGAGCATGAGCTTCAAAGGTAGACAACAGTGGCCTGAGTACCAATTTCTTCAGTATTTTGTTGCCATCTTTGTTAGAGCACCGCTGGGCTTCTTGTGAGAAAAATGTATTATTTTTGTACTATTTATGTATGACTTGAAATAATATATATTTTTTATGGGAAGTAAGTGTATTTTAGTGTTTGTGAAACACTTTACGACAACTTACTTTCCATTTTTCTTATTTCAGTTACACTTCCTATTAAACATATTCCTGAACTGTAGAAGGCTAAAGTATACTGCTTGTGCATTTACTTTGTAATATTTGTGGGACTGCTTTTGAGAAGTGTAAGTGTATGTACTGTTTGTAAACACTACAGCGTGATAACTAACCTTCTAAATGACTCCTTTCAGCAGTGCTTACCTGCAGTCAGGCTTCTCCCTTGGCAGGGAGTGGGACATGGATTGTCTTACTGGTCCTACAGTTCCTTCTTCTGTTGTACCTAGAAAGTAAATAGTTAAAGAGCCCTTCCCTACACTGCAGGCTCAGTCTACACCTTAGCTTCTGCTGAGTGACTCTGCAATGACCTCATCTTGTTACTCAGACCACTCACTGGTTTCCCCAGGACCCTCTGGTGTAAGTCTGTTTCACCAGGGGTTAGCCACATTCACTTCTGATGTTCCAGTGTCCATTCTGGGCATGAGAGGACCATCTTCTTTAGCTATTCCTTCCCAGGGTGGCTAAAGTAAGAGATCTGTTTTCTGAGTTGAAGTGCTATCATTTAGTCATTCTCCTTCTAGAGATGACTCCAGAAAAAAAAAAGAAACATAAAGTTAGTCATAATTCTTCTGATAGTGCAGTTAATTAAAGTGAATTACTTACCTTAGCTAAGGTCTTACTGCAGGCTTTGAATCCTGTGTAACAACTGGGAGTTTGGAATGTAAAACTTTGTTTCATACTTAATAAGGATATTTTATCAAAGAAGTTTGATATAGACAGACAGAGGGCTTCATCTTTATTTTTTTCTCAGGCACCTGACTCCGATTCTGTATAGACTGATTCCTCACTTTTCCTGTACAAGAATTTTCTTTTTTCAAGACTGTGTCCAGAATGAATAAATTATTTCAGTGGAAAGAAGTGGATAATCATCATCATTCCCAATGCTGCAGTAGCCTTTTGGCTATAAGCTTTGTATCCTGCCTAGGCTACAACAACTGGCCAAACTCACAAAGCTCTTGCTTCCTCCCACACCTACATTCTAACTGCTGATTAGCTAGCCCCTTAGAGGAAAATTGTTACCAAGACTGAAGGAAATTTCAGCACTTTCTTGCTGCCTCAACAAGAAGCAGCTCCGAGGTTTAACAGGAGCAGCAATTAGCTTCAAGCTTCTTGTCTGATAGATATGTCTTCATAGGAGAACCCTGTAACTAAACATGGTATTTCTTCTTTAAGAAACCAAATATTTTTCACAATATCAGAAGTTTCCTGTCAGGGACTGCTATTTTGAGCTTAAGGATTATTTTTTTTCTCTTTGGGTGCAATTTTTTTGTGGTAAATGTGTACTGCTTATGAAGAATTTTAATTATTTGTCTAAATGTAAGGATCAGTAAGTGTTTTTGCAGGGCAGAAAATGCTGTGAATGCTTTTAATGTTTGTGTACACTTTGTGACAACTTACCTGCTATGTTTCTGACAGTGTGCTTTGGAATTGAGTGTTTTGCTTCTGACAGGATTTTTTTTTGTTCTGCTTATGCTTTTACAGTGAAAAGGGAACTGTGTGGGGAAGTGTAAGTGCACATGTTACTCCTGAACATGTCTGATAGTTTGCCTTCTGACCTATTCATTTCAAAAGAGTTTAATAGCATTCAGATGTCTTTCTTGGCTATAACACTGATACTTTGGTCCTGCTGTCTGTTTTCCAGTAAATAGCCTTTGCCACCACTGTGAGCTCAGACAGTGCCTCAGCTGTGAGTGATCATGTAGTGTCCAGGCATTGTTCTTCAGACCACTCACTTGCTTCTCTGAGTTTGTCTGCTTTAGCCCCCTCCGGTACCATGGTCCAGGGTTTAGCGACTTTCTCTACAGCTGTTCCTGTTTCTAATTTGAAAATGGGAGAATCATCTTCTTTGGGTCTGGAGACACACCAGGAAATGCTTCTTGGGTTAGCTGTGGAAAGAACGTCTTGACAGAGCTGAAGTGCCATCACCTAGTCTGTTTTCTTCCAGTGTGATTCCTACAAACAAAAACAGAGGGTTAGACATTGTTTATTTGAAGTGTTTGCTTGTAAAGACAATTTTCTTACCATTTCCAGGCAATTATTACAGGCTGTTAATCCTGGTCCTTAGAAATCCTTACCAGAGGGCATGAATATTAAAGTAATTTGTGAGGAAATTTTGTCAGTGGATTCTGACACTGGCAGAAACATGGCTTCTTCTCTTGCAGATTGTCAAAACCAAATCTCTGATTCTGAGTAAACTTGTTCCTCTCTACCTCCCTTGGAGGAATTTTCCTTTTCACAGACTATTTCCAGGATGAATGAGGTGCTTTTGTGGGAACAAGTGGATGACCCCCCCCCAAACTCAGGAGACAGTATGTTAGAAGTGGATATATATCATTTTTACACCCATTCCTTCTATTATGGCAGCCTTGGAGGATGTGTTTAATGAAAATATCAAAATTCTGACCAGAGTCTGTCACCTTTCATCCCTCCTGTGAGTTTTATGGTAACATTAGATCTAAAAGATGCTGCTCATCACATCTCCATAGCCACAGGCTTCAGATGTTTTCACAGAATCTCTGTGTCTGGGTCACATTATCAGTGCCCTGCATTAGACTTTAGGTTATCTACAGCTCCAAGGGTGTTTACAAAGTGTTTAGCTCCAGTGATCGCACACTGCAGACTGCATAGCATTCACATATTTAGAAGACTTGATTATCTTTGCAGATTATTTTGCCAGGAATCAAAGGTCCCTTACTTTGCTTACAACCCTCCTTCTCTGTCTGGGGTTTCAGAACTAGAATCAAAAATTTAACTTGGTTCCTTCTCACAGGATAGTTTTTTTCAAAGATGCCTTCCCTGCAGAAGGTGTTCCTAACCTAGGAGAAAATAAACTTGTACATTGAGGTTTTTCTGAGTTTCTCCAATTAATTTCAAATTTCAGACAGAGAATATTTTGGAGGTCTAGAGTTCATGACATCCATAATTTTCATGATTCCTTCTACCAGGTTACACTTGAGAAAGACTCAATGTTTTTTAAAACTATGTGACCCCAACATTCTCACCCTCTGGAATTTCTAATTCCAATCTTGGGTTTTGTGAAAAGAGAACTTCTTTGGGGATCAGAACAGATTTCCCTGAATCTAGGTCTCCCTTTCTCTCTTCACACCCCTGCTCAATCTGTTACAACAAACAAATCAGATTTTGCTTGGGATGTGATTTCATTGGGGGTAAAAGTACATGGTCTTTGGAACAAAACAGACAGGCCAAAGCATATTAATGTAGGACAGATGTTGGCTGTGATCCATGCTATAGAATATCTTCATCATCTGTGGTCCACTAGACCTCTGCAGGTAATTAAAGACATTACCACAGTAATGTGGTACATAATACAGAGAGGCACCAGGTCCTACTTTCTGTGCAAGATGGCTATAGTAACTTGGGAGTTCACTCTATAGCATTGTTTAACCCAAAAATTTCTACATACTGTCAGAGAAAAATGTAGTTGCAGGCGAGTTGAGCAGGACTAAGACAGACCCTCAAAGATGGAATTTAAATAGGGGAGTGTTCATCCGCAATGTCATTCCTTTGTGAGTTCACCTAAAATTGATCTCTTTGCATCCTTTTAAAACAGGCAACTAAAGAAATTCTGTACCAGGACTCCTTGCAGGTGTTATGGGACAAGACCAGCTTATTAAAATGTATATTGATTTCAGTTTATTAATGATGCTATAATATGATTGTTAAAAAGCAAATATAAGTTGCATGCAGGGCTGGAAAAAAATACAACTTCATAAGCCACAGTATTGCTGTTTTTTAAACTGCAGTCTTTTAGTATGTAATAAGAGAGAATAGTATGTGTTGCATGAAGTTGAGACATGTAGTTACTACAAAAGGAATTTGTTAGCCTGACTCTTCCAGGCTAGGAGTGCGTTGTTGCTAGGGCACGTTTGAAACATCCAAGGTCATTAACAAGACCCCTTGGAAGCAGGTGGATCATGTACAGAAAGGTGTTTACGTGAAGTCTGAGGCAAAAATCATGAGGGATGAGGACATTTGCAAAGTTTTTCATTTGTCAGAATAACTAATGTAATGAGGCTGCATGACCAGGTTAGATAAGAAAATATATAAAAATACAGTTTTTCTATGTAAAGTGAGAATGCTTCATCAAGGCCTATAAAGACTGACTTTCAGCGCTGTAAGAATACATGCTGTAAGAATACAATTTCTGTTTGCACATCCTGAAGTGGTATTCCTGACTGAAGGCATATAAGGTAAATTCTTAATGTTATTTATTTATGACTATAACAATTTGGTGCCGTTCTCTTGGTCTGAACTTTGGTATTGCTGCAGGACAGTTCTGGAATAGGGCCCATCACAGATTTTCTGTGAATTCCACACTGCTTTGCATGGAATAGTCAGAGACTCAGATGTGCAGCTATTCAGAGTGTGCAAACATACTAGCCTTGGCAGGGAAATTAATTTGTAAGGGAAAAGGGTTGATTTGTGTTTTTTTTTTTCTTCTTTCCTTTTTAGACAATTTTAGCAAAATGTAAGTGTATGACTGTGTTTGTAGTATAAGTGCATGACTGTGTTTTTGTTTGACTGAGTTGTTTGTAAGGTTTACAAGTAATAGTGGGATGACCCCACAGCAAATGACTATAGCAAATATATGTGCACATACAATAAAGGACAAATTAACACAAGGAGGTGCCTTGTGTCAAGGGCAGTACCCTCAGGATTGAAAGGTAAAAGTATGAGATTTTTTTTTATTCTGTCAAGGTATGAATGTATGAGAGAAAGAAAAGAAAAAGTTAAAAGCTAAAAATAAAGTTAAAACAAGTTCATGAGCCCACTGCATGATTGAGACATAGACTAAAGTTAAAACAAGGTCATGAGCCCACCACATGATTGGGACATAGACTATACAACACATTCATGAGCCCATAGCATGATTAGGACATAGACTATATACTGTTAAAACAAATTCATGAGCCCACCGCATGATTGGGACATAGACTAAAGTTAAAACAAGGTCATGAGTCCACTGCTTGATTGGGATGTAGACTAAACAACAAGTTCATGAGTCTACCGCATGATAGGACATAGAGGTATGCGTTGTTAAAATAAATACATGAGCCCAAAGTCACATTAGGACTTAGTCTGATTGTGTGAAAGTACCCTCAGAGGGTCCGAAAGAGTGGTCAGTTCTGGACACAGTACTTATATATCCCGACTTCAATGCTGGAGCTGTAACATTTGAGCTCACGCAGGGACAAAAGCAAGGGAATGCTGTGGGAAAAGGCTGAGCGAAACCTCTCCTCTGTTGCTGCATGCCGATAGACTTCCTACCTTTCCCTCCCTCTATGGTGTGTGGATTACTACAGTTATTTTCTGTCTTCGGAACTGCCAGGATCCAGGAGTTGTAAGGTAATCCTAACATTTTTATTATTACTGATTTATAAAATAAGAAAATGGGAGCAAAGATAAGCAAGCAAGGTCAAATCCCTGAAAAGGGAACACCTGCATAGTTTATGTATTTTAACTATGGGAAGGAAAGTTGTAAATATTTGCATGACTGGTTTCAGCTTACTAAGAATTGTGCTGGTGGGGTATTTCCATTAAATGGAACTTATGATAAGACTAAATTGCTGACACTGAAATGTATTTTGGAAGAAAAGAAAAGCAAAGTAAGTGGGGAACAAATGACAGCATTTTATTCTTGGTACAGTGAAACACTTAAAAGGGAAAAGGAGTCAGCATTAAAAGGGTTGCAGGATGTTAATAAGAAATTGTTGCAACAATAAAAGAGGTTAAAAAGGCAGTACAGACCAGTAGAAAGGGATCCCTTTATCCTGTCTTAGCAGGTATGGAAAAAACTGAGGATAGCCAAAAAGCAGAAACTTCTGAAGAGGATGATAATCCTCCAGTAGCTACTGCACCCCACCCCCATACGTACCAGTATGGGTGCCCCTGTACAAGATTCTGCTGTTTCTCAGACCTCTGCATTTTTGAACACATGTTCAGCGTGGTACTGTTACATCTGAACTCAGTTCTCCTGTTCACCTCTCATCTCTAGAACAGGCATCTGCAGTTAAAAAGTTTTTTTTCTTCTTCCTATCATTCTCAACAAGCTTCTACCTTTCCAACAGAAGCACTAGTGTTTGACACTCCTGTGGCTCATCACAAGTGCTCACATGATAGGGTAGGACAAGAGGCTATTGCCTCTGCAGAAGATTTTTTTTTGGCACCTTTAAAAAAAAGGGGGGGGTCTAATGCTAATTTGCATACTATGTCTAAATGTTTTCTAACCGAAAGGAAAAAAAAAACATCCATGAAGGTTTAAGGAGGAATTAAAAAAAAGAAGAAAACTATTACAATCCTACTATGACAGATTTAAACCAGCTGCTTCGAGAAGTTATTTCAAATGAAATTATTTATTTATTTATTTATTTTACATTTGTTGACTGGGATAGTCCAACTAGATATATGTCCATTTTCAGCGGAGGCCTAGGGAGAAAAGCTTCACATACCAAAAAAGAGACAGTGCATACATCACTGAGTGATAAACTCAGGCAGACATGTTTAGAAAAATATAGACAAAGAATACAGGCAGATATCAATATACACAATGTGCAGACTTACATCTGATTGGCAAAGATGTATCAGAAAATGTGAACATAGAATACAATCAGATTTCATAATTCACAATGCTTAGACATTCAAATGCTATGAGGCATAGATACTTGGCTAAACAGCAGGTTGGGTAGCAAGATATGCATTAGTGAAGTTGTTAGTCAGGTTTAGAACAAGAGCACAGCCAATGAGGTGTGAGGTATTTTTTGAGTTCTCTTTTAAATAGGGATAGTGAGGTTTCCTTGGTAATGGTAGTAGGGAGTAGATTCCAGATCTTACTAGTTGAGTTGGCAAATATATAGCATCGCCTGCAGAGTTGTTGGATTTTTGGGTCAGTATCATTAGCTTATCAGCTGAGCATACTGGCCTGGGGGCACAATGAGGGGTGTGAATATTTTTGAGGGCAGGGGTGTTATCAGGTTTATGGAGTATTTTATGTACTACTATAAACTGGTTGAACTGTAAAAGGGTAGGATACTCTAGCCATCCCAGTGCTTTGAGATTCTGGCAATGGTGGGTCCTAAAAGCCATGCCAGTAGCGAATCTGGCTATATGATTGCAACATCCTGATAATTTGTTGAGATCGGTTTTGGATAGGTTGGTAAGTACATGGGAGGCATACATAAGGGTAGAGAGGAAGTGTGATCTTGCAATAGCTACCTTAGCTGGGGGGGGGTGAGGAAAGGTTTGGTTCTGTATAGGTAGCCAAGTTTTTTGTTGATGGACTTAATAGTGTGATTGACATGTTTATCAAATTTAAGGTTGTTGTCTATTATTATGTCTAGAAGCTTTGTATGGTCATCAGGGAAGATAATGGTGTCATTGCTAGATTTGATGTTGAATTTAAGAGGAGAAATTCTATGGTTAGGGGAGAAAAGTAGTAGCTTGGTTTTGTTGGGATTTAGAAGCAGGCTGCAATTAGCTAGCCGTGTTTCTACCATGCTGAAAGTGGTCTGGGTGAGGGTTAGAAGTTGTGTAGGAGAGGAGGAGGAGCATATTAGCATTGAGTCATCTGCATATTGGATGCAGGTGGCTCCTGGGATGGTGGTGTGCAGATCATTGATAAAGATAGAGAAAAGAAGGGGACCTAGTATGGACCCTTGTGGGACACCTTGAAAAGGATAAAATAATAAATTTCACGCCCACAGAAAATGCACTAATAGATAATTGTTAAATTACAAAAGTGGACCAGGCATGTAGGCAAAATAAAGAGAAAGCCCCGGCAGATTATTTGAGTCATCTTTGTTTGCTAAACATTTAGAAATACCAGACCCAAATGAACAAGCTGAACCAGCTATTGCACCTGCCTTCTTGTAGGGTTTGCAAACCATGTACAAAATAAAATGAAGCAAGTGTTTATAAACTGGCAGGAAAAAGACTTAAAGTCCATACTAAGTGCTGCAAATCACCATACTGATTATGGCAGGGTAATAAAACAAAAATAAATCTTAATCCCTTTGCTGCCACTAAATCAAAAAAAAAACTATGTTAAAGTAAGAATAAATGCAAAGCCAGTTCTATTCTTGGTGGAACTGGCAACACTAGGTCTGTATTAAAAGTTATTTCAAACAGTTAAATGCCAGTATAAAAACAAAGTAAAGGCAGTTGGTGTAACAAATGCTACTGTTACTTATCCTGTTTTAAAACCTATTACCATTTCTTTAGGTCTGATCAAAGAAAAACATTCTTTCCTTTTGAGTACAACTGTACCAGTAAACCTACTAGGAAAAAAAATGTATGTAATTTGGGTTGTACCATTTACTGTACATTAGAAGGGGTGTATCTAGATATTCCAACAGAATAAAGGGAGAAGTATTACAATTCATAGCAAAAGCTAAGAAAAGCCATTTAAAGGCATACAGATAACTGAAAACTGCTGCAGTAGGTACCTGCTAACTTGTGGGTTAAACATGCTAATAAAGTAGGTATATTAAAATCTGCAAAAACCTATAAAAACAAAATTTAATCTATCAAAACCTCTCCATAAAATTCCACAGTATCCACTGCAATCAGGAGCACAACAGGGAATCAAACCTGTAATTCAGTTTCTAATACAGCAAGGAATAATAATACCAGCTAAAACCCTTGTAATACTCCTATTTTTCCAGTGAAATAGACAGGAAAGGATACTTATAGATTTGTACAAGACTTAAGGGCTGTAAATAATGCAGTACTACCTACTTTTCCTGTTGTTCCAAATCCAGCAACAATACTGAGTTGCATACCACCTACAGCTAGTTACTTTTCTGTGATAGATTTATGTTCGGCATTCTTTTCTATACCTATTCACCCTGTCAGTCAGTTTCTGTTTGCTTTCACTTATCAGGGACAGCAATATGCATGGACACGGTTGCTGCAAGAATATACTAAATCTCCTTCATTATTTTCTCAAATTCTAAAAAAAAGATTTGGAAACTGTGACATTTCCAGGTGGGTCTGTATTAGTACAATATGTAGATGATTTACTAATAGCATCAAACTCCTTTCAGCAATGTCAGCAGGATACCTTGCATCTTCTGACTATCCTTGCAGAAAAGGGACACAAAGTGTCTAGATAAATTACAGCTATGGTTATCTCAGGTACGTTATCTTGGTCATTTAATATCTCAGAGTAGGATCTTACAGTAGCTATCCCTCACTCTGAATCATCTTTATTACTTAAAATGAAACTCATCCCTTCTTGACTGCACGTCTAACTAAATATGAACTTACACTTCTTTCTGATCCATCTATTTCTCTGATCCGCTGTCCTGTTCTAAATCCTGCATCTTTGTTGCTTACTGCTGAGGATGGTGAAGAGCATGATTGTGTGTGTGTAACTAACTATGTGCTTTTTCCTAGGGAGGACTTAAAGGACACTCCTATGCCCAATGCTGACATGCATCTGTTCGTGGATGGCTCCTGTGAATGAGATCAAACAGGAAAGTTGATCTTGGGAATAGCAGTCTGCACCGTAGAAGCAATATTGTTGCAACAAAGATTAGAGGGTGTTCACTCTGCTGAAATAGCTGAGCTAGTGGCTTTGCAAAAAGCCTGTGAGTTAGCCAAAGACAAGGTGGCCAATATTTTACAGACAGCCATTACGCTTTTTGGTTGTACATGATTTTGGGCAACTTTGGAGAGAGAGAGAGGGTTTCTGACCTCTTCAGGAAATCAAATTAAAAATTCAGGGTACATAAAATCATTGTTAGATGCACTTTTTTACCTAAGAAGCTGTCTGTAATCAAATGTTGTGCACATCAAAAGGTGACAAATGTTGTTACAAAAGGTAACAACTTAGCACACCAAGCTGCTAAACAAGCAGTAGTAAATTGTTGTAAAAATCTTTGTATGTTAAGAGTAACAAACTGCAATAGTAATAATGTGTTTGATTTTGCAAAGTTGTCAGCTTTTCATGTTGAAGCATCACAGGGAGAAGTTCTGAGGTGGCTCAAGGACGGATGTAAAAAATCCTCTGATGGCATATGGCGACATCCGGACGGCTGACTGGTGGCACCTGCCTCTTTGCTACCTTACCTAGTAAGAGCATATCATCTACCGGCTCTGTGATGCCTGTGCACTGGCTCAGTAATCAAGGAGCCTCAATCCTCACCACCAACACCAACGAGGGGTGTCCATATTGGGAAGGATAACAAATACACACACAGTAAAGTACAATTTCCCTTAAGAGCACACAGAGATCACAGTCAGTCTGGGGCTTGTTTCTCCCTTTCTCTCCATATCCCCAATAAGACTCCCCACTGGCAAAGATATAGGGTACAGATCTCAGCCTAGTGGCTAAGCTAAAACCCCCAGCACGCTCTCTGTCCAACCAGTACTTTGTGTCCATACCCAAGTAGCTGTCACACACACACACACACACACACACACACACACACACACACACACACACACACACACACACTTTAAGATATGAGTTATATACAAACACACAAACACTCATGGAGAAGGCTGGCATAGGTTCTCCAACTATGCCCCTTCCTGCCAGTCTATAAGGTAGTACCAGCTGCCACCAACCACTAATATCAGTTACTAAAAAGGCCCTTACCAAAGGGTGTCCAATTATTACTGTGCAATATTATCATCCAAATAGTAAGTGTGGCTGAGCAGCAAGACTATTGGAATGTCCTTGTACAGGATCGCTATATGCATGCAATGTACTCTAGAGCTTAACTTGTCTCTACACAAAACAGCCACAGTTGAAAGGTTTAAAAAATATTTAATAATAAATAATAAAAACATAAGACAGTACTTCTTACTACACAGTGCTAGTCAAGAGTTCAGAGATCACATGAAAATTCTTAAAATAATACAGTAAAATAGTTTTAACATCAATACAGAAAAACAGCTAGACTAAACTTACTATTTTCTATCTATATCTAAGAGCAATCACAGTTCTAAATAAACTTACATATAGAGCAAAGCGGAGTACTGGTGAGTTGTTGTCAGCTTTAGACAAAATCCAAAAATGCTCTTTCTCTGTCTCTCTGAGACAGCCTTTTAAATTGATAATACAGTACTGCTTCACATTATATCACTCTTGACACTTCTCTGGTTTCCCAGGCTAACAGAAACTCAAAGTTTAACATAGCTTTGATCTTGCACCTGGTCAGGAAACCACAGTAGTTAAATACATTATATATGTAAAATCTAGCAATTAACTCTGGTCTCAAAACAATAGAATGAATCTGCTTGTTCAGACACCACGGCTCCGAGTTTGAGATCAAACAGTTATACAAGGCTTGGCTTATCAGTTTTCTTCCAGTGGAGTGCACTGTTGTTACATTTTTGACGTTCAACATTTAACACCATTTTCTTCCATTTAAGAGAACAAACCTGTGGCTTATATTAATATTTACAAATGACAGAATTATCTACAAAATTCTATCTAGCTAGGCTGGCAGACTTCACATATCTTCACAGACCCATACAGGTAAGACAGCTTTATTTAATCAAATTACCTGAAGTTGGTATGTCCCTCATGTCTCCTCTTTGATACTTCAGTATGTACAAAATTGTAGTATTTGTTTGGAATATAACATAAGCAAACATGCCAACAGCAAATCTGCATGCTTACCTACACCCTGGGGACCTTTTCTTAATATACAGCTGGATTTCATCCAGATGCCTAAGACTAATAATTTACAATTTATTTTGGTGGTAGTGTGTATGTTCTCAGCATGGATGGAAGCTTACCCATGTTGCAAAGTTCATGCAGTCACAGTTATTAAAAAATTGTTACCTGATTATATACCAAGATTCGATATACCCAGCATTGTTAACAGTGACCAGGGAACTCATTTTAATAATAATCTGTTTAAAGAGTTATGTAAGACTTTTAATACTAAGTTGAGTCTTCACTGTCCCAACCATCCCCAGTCATCTGGATTAGTGGAAAGGGTAAACAGGACCCTTAAAAATAAAATTTCAAAGATTTGTGCTGAAACCCATTTAAAGTGGCCCAAAGCCCTTCCCTTAGCATTAGTGAGTATGAGGGCCTCACTAAATGCCACCAGGAAATTGACTCCATATGAAATATTAATGGGGAGACCCATGGCACTTCCAGCTACCCCTCCAGTGGGAAATGTTGATTTAACTTTGTCAGATGATGCTATGATTTGTTATTGTAGGAGACCCCTCAAAATTTTGCAGCAATATCATCGAAAAGTAAGAGCAGCGTTACCAAAGCCTCCTGACCAATCCTATCATCAACTACAAGTGGGTGATTGGGTGTATGTGAAATTTTTTCAGAGGAAAAACTGCTTGAGCCCGAGGTGGAAGGGGTGTTTTCAGGTCCTGCTCACCACTTTGATTGCAGTTCGCTGTGCAGTACTACCAACATGGATCTATTCATCTCATTGCAAGAAGACCTGTTGTGTGGGGACCCCAGACGAATCATCGCAGCCAACAGTGAGAGATTGAGGTATGACAGATAAATCATCTGCCCAGTGAGAAGGTCAACTTCAGTAGCAGTCCATGAGGAATCCAGTGACAACAGGTGAAAAAATATATGATGTCTTCTGTTTGTTTCTTGCTGTTACTTGCATTTACATGCATGCATGCATACCAAAGTATATTTAACTATTTATTGTGATCAACTAGTTTTATTACTGTATTGTACTAAGTACAATAAATACACGGAGACAACCGCTTCAGTTAATATGCTTTACTGTTGCATTTTCCTTTCAGATCTACAAGCATGCAACACAGATGCTGTCAGCTCTCTATGGCAAATCCCCAAAGCTTGTTTATACACACTCATATTTATACCAAAAAGTCTGATATTTTTTTCAAAGTCTGATGTATAGCAGTTCTTTCTTTGTATAACAGTTTTCCTTTGTTCTTCTAATTCATGATTTGTCCTTGATTCAAATTCAGTGGTTCAAGGAAACTCAGTTTTCTGAAAATTCGAATTGAAAATTTAAAACATCGAACATACAGAACAGTGAATTTTTTCCTAGGGAAAAAAAACACATACACACAACACAAGCACACCAAACAAACAGCAATCCACACACATACACCTAAACTCTTACACCTAACCCTACAGTAAACTATACATACATCACTACCTATCCACTTACCTTAACCCAAACCCTAACCCTAAGGTCCATCACTATTGCACAGTCACCTCACCTGCGCCCTAACCCTAACTCACCTACCCCACCCTAACCCTCACGTCAACACAATTGCACACTTACCTGACCCACGCCCTAACCCTAACTCATCTAACCCGCCCTAACCCTCACGTCCACACAATCGCACACTTGCATGAACCCAACCCGTAACTTTCCACCACAGCACTGAAAATACCGAAGCAACAGAAACGGACAACCAAATTCTTTCCCTAGGAAAAAATTTGGTTTTCTGTTTCTTCGATATTTTCAGCGTTCGCTGAAAACGGGTCGATATTAGAACACTCGAAATTTTGAACGTTCAGTGTTCTAATATAGACCCAAGTTATTTGAAATCACACATAAAAACTGTGGTGCCAGTTTAACAAATGTTTTGAAATTTGAAGGCAATATTGTCTATTTACACAATATTTTGTTCAATTTACACATTTAGATACATTAGTACTAAATTGTAATTTGTCTATCAAAGATATTTGTAATGACTTAATAAATAGTAGGATTCCCTTGTGCTTGTAAATGTACAATCTGTGAGATATTTTGTTCTACTAGTTTTTATACCAAGCTCTTTTAAATCTGCATTTGGTATCTTTAAAACTTGGAAATGTAATATTGAAGTGCAATATATATGTTTTTGGTATTGTTGTCATGTCATAGTACAAGTGGATGGTATTTTTACCATTTGATCTGTATGAAGTACTGGCCTGTTACCCAAAATGGTATGTATTTTAATCCATGGTCCTTTTCCTTGTATTACTGTGTTGTTTATACAAATAAACAGAGTATTGGTATTTTTGTGTTATTGTCTACACACTGTGCATGGTGTCTTTCCTTGTCAGAACTGTTACATTTTTGAGGTAATGTACAGCATGTAATAAAAATAGAGCTGTTTATTGAAATGTTTATGTGAGTTTGATGTATTTTCTACATTTATGTATGCCTGACTTTGTTTAGCTAACCATGCTGTTATATTTGTGTTAAATGTTATCCTCCCAAAGGTACATGCTGTATGCTTTTTACAACTGAAATTGTCTTGTGTTCTATTTTGTGTAGCATTTTCTTAACTAAGTTTTATTCGTGAAATATTGCAATTCCCTCTGTTTTGATGTTGAAAATTATGCAAATGAAATGCAGATGTCTGTGTTGAATGCTGCGTGCCTTGTCTCGCAGCTGTATTTTTATCTATAGTCCTTGAAGCATGTTTCGGACACTGAACATTCAGCTTGTCTCAAGCTGTGCCAGAATATATGTGTGCTACCAAACAGAAATACATGTATTTAACTAACTATATTATTTCTACATATATTATAGCAACAGATGTGTATATGCATCTAACTAGCAAATAGATGTGCACATGCATTTATACATTTTTTAAACATATCTATCACTGTATACATTCCCTCTGTTTTATTTTAAAAATATACTTTTTATTTAAGTTATATTGCTGTTAACTAGAAACACATTGGGAAACAAAACCTTTAGTTTTTTTTTAATACAGCAAGTTAACACAATTTTATATTGTCAACACAATGATAACAACCATTACTATTAGAACTGGATGAATCTGAATATGACTCTATACAGTTATGTCCTATACAGTAATTTATTGACAATGCTTGAGTATTTTATTACAAAGGCATTGCAGTCTTGCTTTTTGAAAAAAAAAAACACGTCACAAATGTCAAGCTTTGACTTATTAATCTATTTACATAGATAAACCATTACTATATACTGTACAGAATACACTTGCTTGTACATATTGTTTTTGCATTTGTATATACATGGCTGTAATGTACACTCAGTACAATATTGAAACCTAGCATTAAACTGAAGCCTGCTAATTACATTACTTGAAACATTAAGATGTATTTTTGCTATTACCACTTTTCACTTTTGAGTCCCTTTTGCAGTACTGTTTGCACAGTTAGTGTAAAATTGAAAGTATGCCCTTCCCCCTGTAGTATACATCATTTTATTGCAGTATTGTTTATTTGCTTTATGCTGTGGGAATTGAATGTATGCTTGCCCTTTGGCTGCTACCTAGACTGTGACACTTCGGTCTTACACATTTGCTTATTTTTTTTTTTTTTTGCCATTTTGAAAAACAGAAAATATTTTTATAAAGCTTTTGCTGTTGCCTATACTGTCAAGTTTGTAATGGGAATGGCTTTTACCCATTTTGAAAATACTTTTACTGTTACTACTAGCTATTAGTACCCTCCCTTTTTGTAAAGGGACCTGCATAATTTATTTTAACTGCATACCATAGTCCATATACTGACTGTAGTTGGTGTAGTATTTACTTGCAGACTTTTGTTCTTCTTGCTTAATGCTGCACGTGAATACTTAACAATAATATTTTAGAAAAACATAAGCCATTTGGCCTGGTGACCAGTCTTGTTTCTTTGACCTTATAAATTTTAGTACCAGTAACATTTTATCTTATACAACATTCCTTGTAACTACCCATTCCAGCCTTGAAAGATATGAGCTCAATTACTTACTTTTTTTCTTTCTGCGCATTCCAGATGCTTAACCCTTAACTCCTTCAGCACTTACTTGTACCTTCAGTCATTCGTTAATATACTTGCAACCTGACACTAGAATGCAGTTATAAACATTAGTAACTTGTCTATTTATGCATAATATTGTTTTGAATGCTGTTTTTGTTGGAGTCTTTGCTATTTTTTATGCTATCATACAATTATAAAATATTGCAAGAAACAAAAGAGATATTGACTTAACTAACACATGCTTAAAACAAATATATTTACATGATTTACATTTGCTGTCATTTGCATTTTGCAGCACTTTAGATGAAAATAAAATACATGCATGTCAGTCTTGTGATGTCAAGTCTTTTCTGCATTTAACTACTCTCATTTGATTTCTGTATCCTATAAATGTTTTGTTATAAGAAATGGTTTTAAAATCGCAGTTTAAGTGCCTTGCTTTAACTGAATGAAAGTTTGTACTGTGTACGCTTAAACATTTTCTAAAAGTAAATAGTATGTTGTAAATTATTTCCTATCAGCATAGTTAACTGGTGTTTCTTTAACTCTTTACTAACCAGATTATATTTGTCAGTATTCTGTTCTGCTGACTTTAAAGCTCTTATGCACTTCTGAAAAAATGTTTGCATATGTTGTCTGAACTTTTTGAACTCACTCAGACTGTGTCTTAGAAGTCTATTAAATCTTTTTGTCAGTTCACCATGAACCTCTTCTCTGTTTTTATCTGTTTTGTAATGTGCAGTGGTTTTATGCCACTTTTGTCTAGCAAGATGTACAGAAGATTTTCTAAATAACTGACGACTGATATTGTAACTCTGAAATTAACATTTTACATGTGGGGACAGGACATAATGCATCTGGTTGTTTACCATTACTTTTATGACATTGGACACAGAAAGCAGTTTCATATAATTTGCACAATAAATGTTTACTGCATACAAATGATGTTGCTGTTTAAGATACCAGTCAAATGTAATGCATTTATATAAAGCATGGACATCAACATTAACTAATAAAGTACTGCATGTGCTACAGTTCTGTTTATACCAATCCTTAAATCCTGACCATACATGTGTTGGACTATTATTACAGTCTATCTGAAAGGTAGTTTTACATTTAATACTTTTCTGTCTAATGGCATCCATGCTGTAGAATGAGAAACAAAAAGAGAATTACCAGTTTCTGTGAGGAAGGTGATCAAGTTTTCCCTCGAGAAAGTGGGGAAAGTCCCTCGTTGATTCTCCCAAAAGGTGGTCAGCTGGCAGATTCAGTTGTGTGAATGTACAGGACCTGTGGAATCTGCAGAGATGCCCTGTTCTGCTACTGAAGACTGTGCAGAAGAAGGAGGCAAACATTTACACTGGAACAGAACATACTAACTGAATAAAATAAAAAAGAATCTGTAGCTGTCACAGTAAGAAACCATTCGGTCCGTCAACTGTGGCTCGCCACTGAAAAATTACATGGCGTCTTCGATTTGTTTCTTGCTGTTACTTGCATTTACATGCATGCATACCAAAGTATATTTAGCTATTTATTGTGATCAACTAGTCTTATTACTGTATTGTACTAAGTACAATAAATACATGGAGACAGCTGCTTCAGTTAATACGCTTTACAGTTACATTTTCCTTTCGGATCTACAAGCATGCAACACAGATGCAGACAGCTCTCTATGACAAATTCCAAAGCTTGTTTATACACACTCATATTTATACCAAAAAGTCTGATATTTTTTCTCAAAGTTTGATGTATAACAGATCTTTCTTTGTATAACAGTTTTCCTTTGTTCTTCTAATTTATGATTTGTCCTTGATTCAAGTTCAGTTGTCCAAGGAAACTCAGTTATCTGAAAATGTGGTGTTCTGTAACTTGATGTGCTAACTTTATCTTGCTTGATGTTACATCTCTTTACTTCATTGATGTCCTTCCAGCTTCCATCTGCACAGTTATTTTTACAGACTTTGTTTCTCATTAACATACTCCTTTACATGGATGCCAAAATCTAATTAAGCTATATATGCTTGCCAGCACACTTACTATTTTTCTGCATTTATACTATTTCTAAATTACCCTTTTATATTTCATATAATTTTTCAGCTTTTTATTCAAGCTAATAATCATGCTAGCAACAGTTTGAAAAGACACTGTATACTAAATAGAACAGAGTATTAATATTCTTTCAACAGGTACTTTTGCTTTGTTTCTGCTGCTGTTCCCTTCTATAAACTGGTTGAGAGAACACAGCTTATTGCTGGTTTTTCAGCACTATCCCAAAAATCTAAACAAAGCAAACTGCTGGATATGTTCGCATATACCTCATCATTCTAAGGCAGGGATTCCTATGATTCCTGTCCCTGTATCACAGGTGTCATTTGAAAAGGACCTTAATGACATCAGCTTAACCTGGCGTAATGTAACTGATTTTTCAAAGGTTGGGTCTCTTCAGCTTGCGACCCACACATCATGGAGACTCATGTTATGCCAGAAATGGGACTGTACCAGTAGGAAAAGGCAAATGTAATGGCACCAGTTATGAAAGTTCGTTAGACTCTTTGCACTTAAAAAGCTATGACTGGGGGCACGGCATGGGCATGATAAGTGACCATTACTACATCTGTGGTGATTGTGCCTACCCCTGGTTGTCTACAAACTGGTCTGGATGTTGCTTTGTAGGCTATATCACCCCTGCTTTCAACATTTCGAACACCCACCAGCAGGTTGACTGAGAAATAAATGAGCAATCCACTGGGCAGAGCAAGTATTTTCAATTTTTAATCCTGGGTATGGAGTGCAAAGGACAATGCTTGAAATTACAATGCTTGCTCAGATTCTACAGGAGGGGGCCAATGAAACTTCAT
Source organism: Protopterus annectens (assembly GCF_019279795.1). Taxonomy (NCBI): domain Eukaryota; kingdom Metazoa; phylum Chordata; order Ceratodontiformes; family Protopteridae; genus Protopterus; species Protopterus annectens. Next base: position 128,888,880 of record NC_056726.1, on the reverse strand, counting down.
ATCACATCAGAATGGCAAATCAAAAAAATTACTGAAATGCAAACTGTGGTGTTGCAAAATCAAATGGCACTTGATATAATGCTTGCTGCAAAAGGGGGGGTCATGTGCCCTCATAGGGAGTTGTTGCTGTTCGTATATTGGTGACTATCATGATAAACAGGAAAAAATGGCAAATTTCATTGAACAAAGGGTGAAAGGTTTGGACAGCACATCCAAAAAGTGGACACTTTTTGAATGGTTGGGCAGTATTTTTGGTAACCTGGGATCTAGCATAGTCCCAGGTATTGTCATTGTACATTTTATTATATTTGTAATAATTTTGGCATTTTCCATTCTAAAGGCTGTGATTACAAAATATGTAACCTCACCTGCACATGAAATGCCACTGCATGCACAAATCAATGAACAGTTCTATTTTGACAGAAATTGATGATGAATATTATGATGTAGAGGTGTATTTTATCAAGTTAAGAAAAATAAAAATATAATTATATGTATGGTATGTCACTGATAGTGTCAGAGGGAGGAAACTGTTATGAGACAAGACCAGCTTATTAAAATGTATATTAATTTCAGTTTATTAATGATGCTATAATATGATTGTTAAAAAGCAAATATAATTTGTATGCAGGGCTGGGAAAAATACAGCTTCATAAGCCACAATATTGCATTTTTTTTAACTGCATTATTTTGGTATGTAATAAGAGAGAATAGTACATGTTGCATGAAGTCAAGGCATGTAGTTACTATAAAATTAATTTGTTAGCCTGACTCCTCCAGGCTAGGAGTGCATTGTTGCTAGGGCAGGTTTGAAACATCCAAGGTCAGAAACAAGACCCCTTGGAAACAGGTGGATCATGTATAGAAGGGTGTTCATGTGAAATCCGAGGCAAAAATCATGAGGGATGAGGACATTTGCAAAGTTATTCATTTGTCAGAATAACTGTAATGTAATGAGGCTGCATGACCAGGTTAGATAAGAAAATATATAAAAATACAGTTTTTCTATGTAAAGTGAGAATGCTTCATCAAGGGCTATGAAGACTGACTCCCAGCACTGTAAGAATAAAATTTCTGTTTGCACATCCTGAAGTGTTATTCCTGACTGAAGGCATATAAGGTAAATTCTTAATGTTATTTATTTATGACTATAACACAGGCAGGGCTGGAAAATTCATGTTTTTTTAATTCCTTTGTACATAAATGCTCCTTTATGCATCTCCACCCTTTCCACTGATATCCAGTACCATCCTAAAGATTCAGAAGAACTTTTAAAAGACCTGTGTGGTACTCCATTTTGGCTCATGCAATAGTGGTTCTCCCTTCTTATGGAATTAGTCAAGGACAATTACCTGAAGCTTCCTCATAGATTGGATCTATAAGACTGGGGGAGTTTAAGACACTCCATTGTGAAACATTTACAATTGACTGCCTCAATAATCCAATCTTTGATACCTTTTAAACAGCTTATTTTGGAAGATGTGGAGCAGGTACTAAAGTAGCCTAGGAACCCTTCTACTAGTAAATCATGTGTTACTAAGTGGAAAAGATTTACTAGTTGGTGTCACAATAACAACCTGGGCCCATTCCAGGATTCTGTATCACTGGTTCTTCTATATTTTTATGAGTTACTATTCTCTGGCCTGTCTTAATTCTTTAGCAAAATGTATAAGTTGGGGTATAGGTCCTCCTCTTTTATCTCAAGCTCTTCTAGAAAGTTTTTTTCTTTTTATCATGTAAGACCACCTAATATATAAGCGGCACTTTTCTGGGGCCTTTTCTTTATATTTGGAAAAAGATAAATCTCTCTGTTTGAGTCAGCTCTTCTGACCATTTTTTCCCGGTTCATTAATTAGAAGTCTGTTTTGTTTGTTTGTTGCTCTGACAACTGCAGAACTGTATACTAGCTGCAAGCTGTCATGGCAGGTGAACCTTATTTTGTTTTCCATAGTGACAGAGTTATTTTTAGAACAAATCCCCCATTCGTGTCAATAGTTGTTTCCGAGTTTGCTTTGAATTTAGCCATCAATCTCCCTATATTCTTTTCAGAATTTTAATATCAGGGAGAAAGTATTCTCTTTACTCTGGACATGCCTTTGCAACTCATGTTTTATCTTGTCAGAGCTAAGTCTTAGGAATGCTTAACTGGGTACTTCCTTTGATAGGACAAAAAAGGGCAACCCATGTCAAGTCAGACAATTTCTAGATGGTTGTTCTTTGATAGTTTTTCTCTTGTTATTCTCACCATGGTAAAACAATTCCAGGCAGAATCAAGGTAAGACAATGTCCTTGTCTTCTTTGATGGCATATGAGAAAGAAGTGGACTGGAGAAGCATTCTGGCCACAGCTACTTGGTCCTCTGTACATTCTTTTACAAATAATTACAATCTGGATTCCTTCTCCAGGTCCAGAACAGGCTTTCCTAGGACCATATTCCACGGTCTTCTGCTGGACCCTAATCCTTCCTCCTCCTAGGTTGGATAAACTTTGGTAGTCTACCTAAATAGCTTAGGCTACTGAAACAGTGATATTGAGAACATTGTACAGTTGTGCAAGATGCAGTTACCATAACAGTAGATGTTCAAAGTCATCACTGCTGCAGTAGCCCCACACTCCCTCTAGCCCCCTCTTTTCTGTATATAGTTATATTTTTTGAGCTATAATCACCCATGACATTTAGGGAACTGACAAGAACCGCTAGGTCATGGAAGGCACCCTTTAACAGGTAATAAACTGATATTTGATTTTATTTAGCATGATTTGGAGTTCAACAAGCTCAATTTGTTAGTCTCTGGGAATCTTACTCTAGAGGTGATATGGTCTCTGACAAGCATGAATATGCCACAACATTTGCCATTGAGTCTTAAGGTATGGTAAGTACTTAACCCATGTATGAAGGAAGTGCTTTCAGGGCATTTAAAAGAGGTTTCAGTGATTACTTCTATATGGATGTCTTCCTAATACAGGAGTGTCTGACAATCAGGGAGCTTGTTGGTTGGACATTTGGTATTGGGCACAGCCTCCTTAATTACATTTGCCGTGTTGGAATGTTCATAAATTGAACTTTGCTTAAAAAAGACACTGTGGGAACAGTAAAGGCTTTAGCCAGTATGCAGAAGCCTTTGAACATGAAGTGCAGACTATCCCTTGCAACGCAAGTAGGACTGTCAAGTATATCACTCCTTGCTGATACTAATGAATCCCCTTCGAATAACACCATTTTTAGCTAACTGTTGAAGCCAATAATATTTTCTTTGTACCTATCATTTGTGATGAAGGGAATAATCTGTTCATTATCTGTGTCTTGCCTGTGTTTCTGGCATGCACAGAGAGTTCATACATATTTCTCTGCATCTTCCTCAGATTTTCCCCACAAGTCATTCACTCCCAGAAGCGCAGTCAACATACTGTAGTCATATTTGTCTGCTGCAAATATCCTAAGGAGTCTTGAGATGTCTGACATCCTGGCATCTGAAAGACAACTCACTATTACCTTGTCTTTATTCAGCTAAGTGAGTGAAAATGTCTTTCTCTCTCTCTTTGGAGTCAACAATTCCTGATATATATATATATATATATATATATATATATATATATATATATATATATTTTTTTTTTTTGTGGGGTGGTCTGGTGTATTGGAATTGAGACTCTTTGTTAAAGGTGAAACATGCACTGTGATGTTTGATTTTTGCTGAGACTCGGTCTTTATGGAATCAGGAGGCTTAGGTAAGGATTTTTTTTATAGTGTATGGATTTTATACTGTGTCAGCATAAGCCATTTCATTTTGTCAGGTTGGGTGCATAGCATATGGCATTTTTTTAACTCCTTAACTGAATTATCACTTGTTCATAGGTTCATAGGTTCATACTAGGCTATCTGCCCAGGGGCAATTATAAGCCTAGCCCGATTCTGTATGGCTTACGCCACCCCTTGATTTGAGTATACTGTGCCCTTTTTAAGGTTTAGTTTACTGTGCCTCTGTCTAATAGTGACACGGGAGTAATCCCTGGGACAAACCTACGATCCCCCATCCACTTATCGAGATTCTTCTTGAAGAGATTCAGTGAGGTGCTCTGCCTCACATGAACTGGAATTCTATTCCAGAGTGAAGGGAGTCTCTGGGTTATGAACCTGTCCCTCCAGCAAGTTCTATTTATTTCTGTGCTGAGTTTCAAGTCCCTCGAGCGTGTGGCTCTAAGGATTTAGATTTACTGAGGTGGAGCATGTCCATTAATTCTGGATTTGTCATAGCTTTGTATGTCAGGCATAGATCGCCTCGAAGTAGGCGGTATGCAACTGAGTAGAGCTGGAGTTTTTTTAACTGAGCAGCACATGGCATCTGTTTGAGACCCTTGATCCTCTTGGTGAGATACTTTTGGGGTCTTTCTAATTGCTGCAGGTGTCGGGTAAGGTACATCCCAAAAGGGGCATTGTATTCTATGATGGGCCTGATGAGGGATGAATAAAGGGACACAATTACCTCTCTTGATCTAGATGTGAAACCCTTCATGATGAGGTGGGCTATGTAGAAGGTCTTTCTAACCACTTTGGCAATGTGGTTTTCAAAGGAGAGATTGCTATCAACTTGGGTCCCCAGGTCCCTAATAACTTTCTCTGTACTTAATGGGTTTCCGCCTATGTGGTAATTTGTGGGCACATTGTTTTTGCCAAAGGGTATGACTATACATTTTTTGGCATTTAGCTTTAAACCATGGCACTGGCACCAGTTATCTGTCTCTGTGAGACCTTTTTGAAGGATGTTTGTGTCAGCTGGAGAGTTGATTATGGCGCCCAGTTTGCAGTCGTCTGCGAACTTGGTGAGCCATAGTCCTTCCACGTTTGCCTGTACCTCGGAAAAGTATATACTGAACAAGAGTGGTCCCAGGACAGAACCCTGTGGGATGCCACTTGTGACCGGTTTCGAGTCTGACATGGCTCCAGCAACTCTCACTCTGTGAGGTCTGTCTTTGAGCCAGTTTGCGACCCATCTTGTGACATAGGGGTTTATATTTAAGCTGGATAGCTTATCTATGATGCCCGAGTGGGGTATTATGTCAAATGCCTTTGCAAGGTCCAGATAGGCTGTGTGGACTACCTTCCCTTCATCTATGGCTTTGGTGACTGTTTTAAAGAAGTCAACCAGGTTCAAAAGGCAGGATCTGTCCTTGACAAAGCCGAACTGGGTAGGATCTAGTGTCTGTAGGTCCCCAATGTCTTTGTTTATGAGCTCCATGATGATCCTCTCCACAGCCTTGCAGACTAAGCTAGTCAGGCTTATGGGGCGATAGTTTCCAGGGTCCGTAGAGGCTCCACCTTTGTGGAGTGGGACCACTGTTGCTGTACGCCATTCTGTGGGCACATATCCTGTAGTGAGGCTGAGATTGTATAGCTGTTTTATTTGAGGGATTAGTTCCTCTTGTAGTTCATGTAGGACGCAACCTGGGATGCCATCTGGCCCCATGGAAGCAGTGTTTTTTGCTTTGGAGAGGGCAGCCTTCACCTGAGCATGTGAGCATGTGACATTAAAAGTAATCAAACTGTCAAGTTAAAATTAACAAACATTATGCTTCACATATATTGCTATATATCATATAACCTAAGCAACATTACATAAATTATTCAATTCCTGTCCCTTTTTTAAACAAGAAACATCTTCATTAAACCATCACTTATGACATAAACAATCATGCATTTATATAAATGACAAACCACACCAACACAATCCTAGTTGCAAGCATTTTACATCACAAACCATACTGACACACTCCCAGTTGCAAAGATTATACTTCACTTAAAATCTACCCAGTCGTTTTCAGTCAAACATTACATAGCTCATTTAAGTCCTGCCTTCTTTTAAACCTCATTCCTCCCCTGCATGTATTGCTCCCACAATTCATATTTTTCCTATTTAGTTTGCTCCTACTTTTTTCTAAAGATTTCAGTTCTGGTTGTTTTATCTCTGTTACTGATCTGATGATGTGATGTATTGCCAGCTATGCGAGGTGAAGTAGGGCAGTGAATCTGTATCATATGCCAGCATAGCTAGCTGGAGTTTTGTAAAGAATTATATGTCATTTGTATATCAAACTGATTTGTGTTCATGCTTGTGTTGAAAATGTATTTGTAAAGCTACTTGTGTTAAAAATGTACCAACAGTGGGTCCTGCTGGACAGGAAAGAAATACATCTGTATGTCAGACTGTACTGTAACTGTTGAAATTAATATATTATAAAAGAGGATACTCGAAGAGAAGAGGTTGATCTCAGTCCAGCTGATTTTGAAAAATAGTGTGAAATTAAATTACTTGGTTTATGCCATAAAGATTGTATCTTACAGTTCTAATTGCATCCAGACACAAAATGTCTGTAAAAACCAGGATGAGGAATCCTACTGTATTGTCCTTAGAGGTGAGCTAATTGCTATCCTGGAAGGGTAGAAGTTTTTGAAATGGTTTTATAGCTTCCAGATGCTATAAAACATTTTAACAAGGCTATGTGTATGTGTATTATGGCACATATATGCTAGATTCTGGTTCAGTTGCTAGTAAACAAGGTAGTGTGGGAACCAGTAGTTAGATGACCAGATGTGTGTGATGACATTCTGTAAGCCATCACTGAAATGATGTTTTAATACTAGATGAGACAGAAGTCTCACTGCAGTCTGTTTTTGAAACCTGACAAAGAAGGACCACTCACCTACATCATCTTGCATTGCTCTAGTAAGTGAACTAGGGGATAGTAATTCTTTAGATCAGTCGGGAAAATATAGTGAGATTAGTTAAGTATCATTTTTCTGTGTCTGTGTGAATCTTTCCACCTGTGTTATGTTTAATATGTCTTGTGATTGAAACTCTGATGTTTATTGTAAATAGATATTTAGTACTTTCACATTCTTTTATTGTTTATTATTACATATATTGAAACTTTTCATTGTGGCTTGTCTTTTAGAGAATATTTCAACCTTTGAGAGTACTTATATTTATTTGGTGACACTGTGGTTGCTCCTGAAAGCCTTGCTGCATTGGTCAAACACTGCCATTTGTATTAATATTAATTTTACTCACTATAATTGCGTACCCTTGTAAGAGCCTTATAGTAGCTGGGTTTGGAGTGTTCTTATGGCAGTATCTACTTTACAGTTTGAGCAGAGGAGAGATAGCTGGTAAATCTGTGCCAGCCTTTCCCAGGTGTATGTGCATGTGTGTGTGTGTGTGTGTGTGTGTGTGTGTGTGTGTGTGTGTGTGTGTGTGTGTGTGTGTGAGACAATCAAATCTCAAATAGTGTGCGTGTGTCAGCTATTTGGAGCAGGGAGACAGAGCGCTGGTTTCACAGAGAGAGTGGTGGAAGACTTGGCTTGGAACATTCAGCTGTGGACTCGACCCTACAGTTGTGTCAGTGGGGAGCTTTATTTGGGGCCCAGAGAGAGAGAATCTATCTTTGTTCCAAGTTAACGTCCCTCACCAATGTCAGTGGTAAGGATTGAGGCTCCTTGATTTCTGGCCCAGAGGAGGGGCATAACAACTATATTCACTACTTCTAATATAGTTAGTTTAGATTTTGATTTCCATTTTCTAGTAATTGCTTTTTGGTAGCCACCATAATTAGAGACAGCAAGGCCTTACCATGTCTAGGCCATTCCAGTTCTGTATCACAGCTTAGAAAAATCATCTCCCTCATCACGCCAATCTGCCCACACAGCATCTCCAACAGTGCATCCCACAGGAAATCCTTAAAGTCCACTAACTCACTGCACTCCCAAAAAATATGTTCACAATTACCTCTGTCTTCCCTGTCACACCTCCAACATTTGCTATCTATCTGAGGAAAATTTTTCTGGAGTCTGCTTGGAGTATAAAAGTATTTGTGTAAATATTTCCAAGCAATAATTCTAAATCTTCTAGATTTTGTTGCATATTTGTGAAACATACATATATCCTCCCATTGTTCCTTTGTGAATTGCTTATCCAGTCTCTCTTCCCAAGCCCTTCTAACCTCATCTGAGTGATTCTTATAGTTATCATGCAATATTTTATATGCTCTACTAATTATTCTTTTTTAATGGCAGTTTCTGTTTTAGATTCTACTAAAAACTCTACCAGTGCTGGTCTTTCATTTAGGACCCTCTATTTCTTTCTCTTTTCCTATACTCTGATAACAGTCCTTGATAGGGGAAAGGCAATCTGTAACGTGCAGTCCAAATAAATTCTTGGCATCTTCCCATTCTATCATCTTTGCCTCTCTAGTTATTTGCTTCCAATACCTTGACTCCTTTGCCAGTTTTCTCCAATAAATTCAAGACCCCTCTTGCCTATTGTTTATATCCCTAATTGCAGTCATCCCTATCAGCATATAGCAAATGGCATGTTAGTACAATGCTCACAGTCTGTGTTTTATGTGAGAATAAGGACTCCATATCTCAAATATTTATACATTTTGCAAACGAGTTACTTGTGTTTAGTAACAGTTTATGATCTGTGAGCATAAGACAGTTGCTACGCTGCTTTAAGATATCTAATGATGTTAAGGCTGTCAACAGAGGGGAAACTTATAGGCTAACTCTCCTTATTTTTCAGTGTGAAGTAAAAGTTGATTTACAGAGAGTTGCAGAATTTAAATAAGACAGAGATATATGGTCTGTCGAGATAATTATTGGTCATGCATATAGGTCTGTTTAAGTAAATAAGTAACTTGGATATATGTGCCACTGTGATAGCACAGCTTGGAAACCTTGCTTAATAATAGTGCTGAGTTATTATTAGTAGCTACAGGCTAAGATGCACAATGTAACACCATTAAGGACTGCTACAAGCTACTTTTAAGGTGCCAGGTTTGTGAATCTGTGTGTTTTGCAGCTTGCTCACCTGTACATAGTAGGAGTATAATTACTGATCAGATTTGGATGTGGTGGATTATATTAGGTAAAGTTACAGATGAAAGTGTCTCTGTCTATGGGGTGCACGTTGCAGACCTGCAGTGCTAAGCACAACTCAGCCCAATATAAAATAAAAAGGGAAACTGAAAAAGACAATGAAAAACAAAAAAAAAGCTCTAACTGATAGTGTCTATTTTCTCCTGCATTGCAACAATTACCCTACTGCCTTTACGAATAATCACTAAAAGCTCCTGATGACTCACACAATTGGCCATAACTGTCTGTTTGCTGTAAGTCTGAA
>NC_056726.1:128832204-128874704 GCF_019279795.1 Protopterus annectens | reverse complement strand
TTGGATCAGCACATGCTCACCACCTGGTGAAACCTCCCCCATCAACTTACACTCTATACCACTACACCAACTAGTGAAACCGACACCTCTTGTCCTGCCTCACATACAAATCCCAACATCTGACAAACCTTCCCTATTGCTCCCCTGCCAATCATTCCAACAGCCTACTATACAGTTACAATGTCACCCCCTCTACCTACCTACCTACCTACACCTTCACTATTCTCCTCTACTCTACCACACAGGTATGGAATAACTAAACCTACCAGGTATGGAATAACTAAACCTAACCCGAATACCTGAGTGTAACCTATCCAGAACTGTTAAACTGGAATCCAACTTCATCTTAAACTGACCTTTGTCAACAGTCATACCTGACATGTAAACCTGACTTAAGCATGTATAATACTGACATGTTAATGTGAACTAAGCATGAAGAATGTGGTACGTAGCTATGTTAAGTCTGTTATTCTCTATGAATGTGAACACCTCAGTATTACTTGAAATGAGTAGCTGGGGTTTACTGTATAGCTCTATTCCCCAGGCCACCACTGACAATGGAAAAGCATCCAGTTGGATTGTCCCGGTCAACAAATGTAAACTAGATACATGAAGTAGCATGGGGGTATGCGGGAGCAGACGGGTTTAAGCCTGTTTGGGTACCAGTAAGCAATGCCCATGCTGGTTAAGCAATGAAGAAGCTAACTCAGTGTAAGAAGCCACAACCAAAGGTCAGCAATGCTGAACATTGCGCAAACCAGTGCATACCCGCCTACAAATGCTCTGCAGTGCCTTAGTCACTCTGTAGCCAACAGCTCTCATTGTGCCCATTAACAAAATAATCTGCACTACCAGGTTGCAACCCCCCCGACCTTGCACACTATAGTCTAAGTGAGTCACCACTAAGCCATGGCAGATACACATTCAGCTGCTGTTATCACAAACATATCATCCAGCACAGTCATTCAACAGTATAGGAAATGTATGTAAGTATGTCGATTAATACCAGCAAACTTGTACATTGCTCAATCATAGTATTCCGAGCAGTCTATGTGTATCAAAGAACAGTGCCTGTCCAATCATACTGTGAGAACAGTAGTCTTGCATAATACTGAAGAGAATAATGAAAAACGGTGCACACTGTGGGGGCATGCTTCATGCACAGAATGTCACACCTGGGGTGTTCGTTCTGTGGAACTGGGAGATGAGGCTGGCAAGGTGTGTGAGAAAGCCACTGCTTCTCAAACCCCTGGCACGATGCTACCAGTGGGAGAAACAGTGTAGACCAGCTAAGTCTATTCTTGACACAACAACAGGTCTGTCCCTGGCGGGCCGAACCAAAAATTCTGAGTCATATCGATGTCTCCACCAGTATCGGAGGAGGATCAAGGGAAGGCTCATATGTATGTGGACTAAATGGATGAAGAGCCTGCAGAAGCTTGGGTCGAGACAGTATACTGGAGGAGTACTGAGACATGCAGAGAGGGAAATGTGTGGAGGTGTGGTATGGCTGGGCTAGCAACTGGATAATGGATGGATGCTGTGTACATGGAGCCCGGGGGAAGAAAACGTGGGTATGACATTATGGTAGAAATATGCAAATGAAGCAGAACAGCAATAGTGTAGTGGGTAGAGCATCCAACTGATGAGCAGGCATTCCCGGTTCGAGTCCCACTGTAGCACAGTCAATTTTACACAGCAAAGCATGTTATAACCAATAGTTTCGTCGCAAAACCCAATAAATAGCATATATATATGAACTTGTGTACCCCAAGAAATGCACATGTGATGTATCAGTGTCAGACGGAATAAGGCACTAGTAAGCAGGTGTAAGCACAAATAAGCAATAGTAAGCATATGTACGCACTAGTAAGCAGGCTTAAGGCCTTACAACTGCTTTAAAGTGCCTTAATCACTCTGTATCCAATGGGCATTTGTCAGCCCAGCAACAAAATAAACAGCCATGCAGGTCACGAACCCAGGACCCTATACACCATAGTCCCAGTAGCTATTCACCAAGCCATCACAGAGGTACAGAAGAATGAAGTAGTAGTAAACATGTCCCACCATAGTATAACCAAACTGAACCTGTGAAAGGCACAGACAGTCATATGTGCCATAACTGACAACATGAACATACACATGTGAACTGGAGTACTGCAGTAAGTCCAGATGTAAGGTGTTATTGTAATTAAGTGTAGAAGTTCCCAGGACCCCATACAGTGTACGTACACATGTCTCAAGGATACAAGACACATATACAACAATTGATGAAGGGGAAATCAATGCCAAAAGGCAATTATCATGCATATAAATAATATGCACTACTAAGCATAGCACAGCACTGCCTCCCAGATGACTGGCAGGATACTACCAGTGGGAGACACAGTGTCAACCTGCTAAGTCTAATCTTAAACAAACACATGTTCGTCACTGCCAGGATGACCCCAAAAATACTGCTAAAAAGTGTTCTTGGGGTAACATTCCATGCCTCAAAGGTAAGCAAAGATGGTAACATATGTTCGTGGACTACATGTGTAGGAAGCCTGAAGATCCACGGGTTGGGACAACTCACGTGAAGGGTCCTGAGAGGTGGAGAGTGGGCAATGTGTATTGGTGTGGTTAGATTCGGCTGGAACCTGTAGGAAGGATGATTGATGTGGAGGAGGAATGTGGGGGGGGGGTGATGGGTATGACATTATGGACCGAGGCATGCCAAGGTTGGATGAACCCGTACTAATGGGACCGCCCCGTGGATATCAGTGAGAAAGGAGGGGGGACACAGGAAAGGTACTGAGACATACCATTTCCCATGCCAAACCACATTATGGGTAATATGTATGTTGCATAACCCACAGAATGACATATATATATGAACTGGAGTACTGCCACATATATATATATATATATATATATATATATATATATATATATATATATAAAAAACCTGGAGTACCGCAGGAAATGCACATGTGAGGTGTCGGTATCATAATGCATAAAGCAGTAGTTAGGTTAAGCAGCAATAAGCTGTAGTAAGCATATGTCACCACTGGTAAGCGAGTTTAAGTGTACAGGCTCAGCAAATCTGATGCAAACTATCTGTAGACAGATGTAACTGGAAGTTTGTGTAAGTTTACCTTTACAGGCTCAGCAAATCTGACGCAAACTATCTGTAGGCAGATGTAACCAGAGGTTTGTGTGAGTTTACGTTTACAGGCTCAGCAAATCTGATGCAAACTATCTGTAGGCAGATATCACCGGAGGTTTGTGTCTGTGCAACAGTAAGCATTGCGTACACAAAGTAAGCAAATTCAAGGCTAACCTACAAATATGTAGCTGTCCTGAGTGTGCCAGTTCTCCGGTAAGAGGTACTGCTACCTGCTGTCTGTAATACTGATGTCCACACACAGGAAGGACTGTACAAACATCCACAGAATGTCCTGGTTATGTCATCACATATAATTCCTACTGTACATAACATGTGAAGCAGCCTGATACCTCACTGGCTTTTTAGCAGATATGATGACACTACTTATGGTGTACAGCACATACGCACCACATCATGCATGACATATGTACACAGGCTGACAGGGTTGTGGCTGGCAGCACATACACAGGGCCAATAATGACATGTTGCTGTGATAACCTCATACATATACTGTTGTAAAAGGGTTTGTGGCAACATATGCCCTATGAGGGATAAGAAGCTGGTAACTGTCATGGCATTCACCATCTACAGACTGCAATCCTCACATTACCGTCTGCAGTCCACAGATAGATGTTCCGTTGGTAACACATGAAACCACAGGCACAACACACTGCTCTGTCTGCAGCTGACCCTGCAGATGGGGATTCCACATAAACATGGAAATGACATGGCAGGTATGGAGACATGTAGGAAAGTCATATCCACATACACACACACACACACACACACACACACACACACACACACTGTTAAACCAACAGTACTCCACATGCAGTATAGCAGCACTTACAGTCTGTAGTCAGGTCAGGCACATCCCCCTCCTGTGTTTTGCCCTGTTTCCACAGTGTATGTTGTTAGAGGTAAATTCCCAATTCATCTCAGATGCTGTTTGTCAACCAACAGATCTAGTTCCTGCTCACAGTGAATGACAAGTGCCAACACCAACATAATGTTCCTAGATATTGGAGTGTGTTTCCATGCAATTGGCTATGGGAATGTTACCACATGCATTCAGCTAGGGGAGGGCTGCAATTCATGCAGAGGCCATCAGCTGATCCTGAGCATCACTTAAAATACACATGCTGCTGCCTAAGCAAAGCAGGTGTAGGTCTCCACATCCACCAGAGAGGGAGTGGGAGAGGCAGACAGAGGCAAAGACATGTCAGGGAGGGGTGGGAGAGTAAAACTGCAGCTTGTTTGTGTCACACACCTACCAGCACAGGGTATCAACCCCCTGAAAACTATGTAGTGCTATCACAGTTCGATGCAGTTATTGGATGCGCCACATGGGTTACCTGTTGTGGAGCCCTCAGAACATATATGTGATGGTGAGTGACATCTGCAACAGGGAAACAGGGATACAGTAGCTATATGGTAGGTGACGTATATGTGCCTGTCTGCATGAACAGGTGCCAGCGTCAACACAGCTGCACTCTCACAGGGACACACACACACACATCAACACACTTGGCAGGGCCAGGAGTACAACTCATCTGTAATGCGATTACCACAACACATCACTGTGCAGGTATCACATGCACCACACAGGTCATACGGAGGTTGTATGGGCAAAGGGTATGAGGAGGTGTCTGAGATCAAACAGCATATTCAGTATGCCCATGGGGGTTGTAGTGAGTGTGGATGTGAACATATGCACCATACAACACACAGACAAACACACAGGGTGCCAGTACTGACATGCATGGGTGCATGTCTGCACGGGTGTGTGCTGGTTGACTGTGGCAGCAGGCTATACAAGGGTAGGCGATGGCTATACCTTGGCATCAGGCCACATGACAATGGTCCACATTGTGTCTCAGGGCTGTAGTGTCCGCATTTGCCCACACAGGTGGGTATTGTATCCCCTCATCCAATCACCTGGGTGCCTATTGTGTGTGGCCAATGCTGTGCATTGCTTGCCATGTATGTGTACCTTAGTCCATGGCATGGACGGTGTCTGGGATGTGCACACCTCCCACATGCATGTACAGTGACATGTGGAACTGTACCTGGGGTGTCTGGCCCATGTTGCGAACACAGATTAGCATCATATGTTCCAGTCTTGCCTATCTGTGATGGGGACCGGTAATGGGCAGCAGGTTTACTCTTCACCTACATTGATAGCATGCTAACATCATTCCCTGGTGTCAGTGGCATCTATCCATACAGGGCATGTTGTCAGGCATGGTATGTCCATTGTGGGTCACATGTGATGGCACCACAGGTGGTGTTGGTGTCCATTGGGGAACATGGGGGAGGTGCACTGTCAGCATGTACGTGCATATTGGATAAATGGACAGGGTGACATGCCCTCTGTAGCCCACTGCTATCACTCCATAGCTACTAGCAGTGGCCAATACGCAGTGTACTACATACATATTGGCTGTTGCCTAGGCATGTGTGTGTGTGTGTGTGTGTGTGTGTGTGTGTGTGTGTGTGTGTGTGTGTGTGTGTATGAGATATGGGTTGGGAGTGCGCGCTGGGTAATACTGGGGTTACTAACTGTGATTGCCTGGCCTTGCTGTCACATGTATGGGTATGGCTTTGCACCCCGAACTCTCAGCTATTTCACACCTGGTATCCATGTACAGTGGACATTGTGATATATGGTGTCACATGTATGGGTATGGCTTTGCACCCCAGCCTCTCAGCTATTTCACACCTGGTATCCCTGTACGGTAGACATTGTGATATATAGTAGGGCCACCATATAAGAAATATGCAAAACCCGCTCCACATTGGCCACAGGTGTCACACGCTCACAACCACCTCTACACAGGATACAAGCTACAAACACACGCACACACACACACACACACACACACACACACACACACACACACACACACACACACACACACACACAATGTTTGGGAGTAGAACCCCTATCTAACTAGTTTATTACACTGCAGCTCTACACAGTTATAGTACTCGCCATGCACATTACTGAAGTACTCCTTCCCCAAAGGAGTATTTCACAATGAATGACATCAGCAGGATTGCCATAGTAGGCCATTTGAAATGTGCTGCGGGTGACTAGCCTAAAATGCATTGCTCCCTGCACAGAGAGTTAGACACACACAAAACGTTCACATCCAACATGTGTGGGTATAGAACCCCTGACAGAGGGCTATATTACACTACAGCATGGAGCTGTTATAGGACACACCACGGGGATTATTAGAGAACCCTGTCCCCAAAGCTGTATTTCACAATGAATTACATCAGCAGGATTGCCAAAGTAGGCCATGTGAAATGTACTGAGTGTGACTAGCATATAATGCATTGCTCCATATACAGACATTGAAACACACACAAAACATCCAGAACTGCCATGGGTGGGGATGGAACCAAACCACAGTTCTAAATCACAATCCAGCAGTACACAGTTACAGGATGCGTTACAGAGGGTACTGGGCTACAACCTTCCCAGAGGTGTATTTCTAGGTGGGAGACATCAGCAGCCTTGCCTAAGTTGAGTATTTTAATCATAAGGAGTGTGAGTACCCTAAAAAACATTGCTCCCTACACAGTTAAAGACAGACAGACATGCACACACACACACACACACACACACACACACACACACACACACACACACACACACACACACACACACACACACACACACACACACACTCTTGCCAAGTCTGGGGTTAGAACACCTACCTAGCTACTTTATCACACTACAGCAGTACGCAGCTACAGGACACTACAGAGATTACTGGGCTACAACCTTCTCAGAGGTGTATTTCTAGGTGGGTGACATCAGCAGGCTTGCCATAGTTGAGTATTTGAATTGTAAGGAGTGTGAGTACCTAAAAAGCATTGCACTCTACACAGTCAGAGACAGACAAACACACACACAAACACACACACACACACACAGTTGTCAAGTCTGGGGTTAGAACACCTACCTAGTTACTTTATCACACTACAGCAGTACGCAGTTACAGGTCACACTACAGATATTACTGGGCTATAACCTTCCCAGAAGTGTATTTCTAGGTGGGTAACATCAGCAGCCTTGCCAAAGATGAATATTTGAATTGTAAAATAAAATGAAGCATTCAGGCAACAAAAGAACACCAAAAAGCAACAAGTTGAACGCTAACTGCCTCAGACTCCACAGGATGACACTATCAGACAGCTCGATATAAAACTTCTTTAATGTATAAAACACATGAATGTTGAGCGCTTTCATCCACTAAAGCATGGACTTCATCAGAACAACATTTGAACTCTATACCTCATTTAAATACCACATTTTTAGTTGCCAAAATTCACTGTCTTAATAACACAGCTTCCCTGAAAGTGCACCAATACTCTAAATAGATGTTAAACATTATTACAAAGTAATGTGTTCACTTGTATCTAATTATTTGATAAATACAACACACCATGTCAGAGCATCATAAAATTCATGAAATAAATAAAAAATTAATATGAAATAATTAATTAAAAAATTAATCAATTAATAAAATATTGTATGAATTTGATTCCATAAGCAGTTTAAGGCACAACACATGATGTACAACTTCCATACACTATTCAATTCCATTTAACTAAAATAGGTTTAATGGATATGTGATCATTAAGACCAGGCAAAGTGGATGCATCCATTAGAAATTGTCACCAAACCTCTTTGTAACCCAAGGTAGCTTTGTAATTGCCCCCCCCCCCCATGAGGGTCCATCTTTACATGTTCCAAAATGGCAAATTTAAATGCGTGGTCATCTCCACATTTTTCTATATGCCTATATAAAGCGTTATTACTATCCGTTCTCCTAATACTATATAAATGATCATAAATTCTTTTTTTGAGACTCCTCTCAGTTTTTCCTATATGCACCACAGAGTCTGTAATGCTGACAGATACTGGTGGCTAGTATCTTCAGTGAGTGACACGTGCACCTCATGTGTTTGAGGCCTTTCGGCCGTGTGCTGGGTGGGACAGGCCTGGATGGCTCCTTGTCACAGTCACCATCTTCCACACATCTATGTACATCTACCTGTGGCTTATTATAGTGTGTTGCCCTGACATATATGTCTGTAGTCCTATCCACTGTGTGTGCAAGGCATGAGTGGTGCATACTGACGAGTGTCTGCACTAACATCTGCAACTGCCACATATGTCTGGTCCACTGGTGTTTGCAGTCATGGCCTTCATGTGTTTAAGTGTGTGAGCATGCCCAGTATGGCCATCTGTAGTGGATGTGTGGATCGTGTCCACATAGTTTGTACTGCAGTGCTGTCCTTTGTGTTGTACACCAACAGGTAGCATGATGTGTTCTGCAGGGTATCCATCGATCAGTTGGCTTTGACTGTTACTACATTTCTGCATAGTAGGGGGGATGCACCTGACTGTTTCTACATTTATAAACAGGAGTGGGGGGCACACCTGACTGTTATTACACTACTATGTAGGATGGGGGAGCACACCTGACTATTTCTACACAGGGTTAGGGGGCACACCTGACTGTTATTATGTCGCTATGTAGGATGGGGGGGGCAAAAGTGACACTTGTACACATTTGCTATGACTGTACTGGTATGTCATGTACTCCATTTCATTCTGTATTGCTAATTATCATGCTGACTAGAGGCACACCAGTGTACTACAAATCGTGGCTTTGGTTGCCCTACATATTA
The DNA here is from genome assembly GCF_019279795.1 of Protopterus annectens. NCBI lineage: Eukaryota > Metazoa > Chordata > Ceratodontiformes > Protopteridae > Protopterus > Protopterus annectens. The sequence goes on along the minus strand of NC_056726.1, from coordinate 128,865,844 downwards.
TTGTCTGACTTCCTTCCCTTCTGAGCTAACATCCCACTGCTTGCCCTACTGTGGTTTGTCTGTGTAGGTCTGGGGGTGGGGTTAACCAAAGCCATCATTCTGGGGCCATGGCAAAGGCCCTGTTTGGGTTTGTCTACACCTGTCCTGCTGACTGTGACAGTAGTTGGGTATGTGAACCGTCCTGACTGGCATGTCTGGGTCATATGGACACATATGTCACTCAGCACATTACCTGCAGTAGGTTTTGTCACCCTGTGTTGTACTGGCTACTATGGTGACCCCAGTATGTGTTACACATGTCAGGGTGCCACTATGGGTGTCTACTGTCTGCTGCTGTAGTATTCAGCCACCCAATTCCCTTGCATGCTCACATCCATACCATAGCTACAGGTAACAACACATTCTACTCCATTTGGTAACTGGTAGGTTGATTGACTTACCATGTGGGTGTGCCAGACTTGCGGATGGGGCTGAAGGGCTATGTCGGATGCACATAGTACACTCCCTATACATGTTTGAGCACAGGTGGTGTCATGTTTGACATCCCTTTTACTGTATGTGTGAGTCAGAGAGAGGTGTCATTCCTTGGGACCCTACTGTGTCAGTGCATGTGCTATGCGTTGCTTCTTTGCCAAGGCCAATGCATTCTGGACACGCCTCCTTCTGCCTACTGGGGCAGGCTCAGGTTCTTCCTCCCTCCAGGTCACTCTGTGCCTGTGCAGGCCTTGGCATTGGTGGGGGGGCTGTGTGGCCCTGCCCCATGCTGTTCCTGCTGCAGCTGTTTTCGCAAGATCATATTGTGCAGCATAGCACATACCATAACAATTTGGGTAAATGTAGCTGGTGAATACTGCAAGGCTCCGCTGGATGTGTCCACACACCAGAACCGTGACCTGAGCATCCCAAACAAATGCTCTATTATACGTCTGACCTGTGCGTGTGCCTCATTATGGCGTTCTTGTTCAAGTGTGTGTGTATTTCTGATGGGTGTCATCAGTCACGGCTCCAGTGTGTACCCAGCATCCCCCATTAGGTGACCATAAGGGATGTCCCCATTGGCAATTCTCTGGTACAGCTGCATCAGATGCCATATGTGGGAATCTTCACAGCTTCCAGGGCAGCCAGCACACACATTCATTATAATGCCCTGGGCATCACATATGACCTGGCAGTTGATGGAGGGGATGCCCCTGAGGTTGATGTAGGCCCTACCCTGCTCACCGGGTGGTGCTTTGATGCATATGTGCGTGCAGTGTATAGCACCCACTACCCCCAGGGTATTCTGCTATTTGGTGGAAGAGACACATATTGCCGGTCAACACCTCATGGGTGTTGAGGAAATATACATGCTCACTGGCATGTGCTGACATGGCATCCAGGAACTGGTGGAATACTCTGGATGCTGATGCCTGTGAGATCCCCATGACATCCCCAGTTGTCTTTAGGAGGTACCTGTGGCTAGTGTACCTAGGCCTACACATACCTTGGTATCCACTGGGATGGGTTCCCCTCGGTCAGTTTGGTGTGTCACGTGTGGCTGGCACAGCTCAACTATTTGCTGTATGAGGTCTCTGTCCACCCAATAGCACTCCACTATCTCCAGCTCATGTAGCCCCTGGTAGATTACTCTGGGTCTGTACAAAATCTTCTCCATCTCCTCACTGTGGGTTGCTCGGCAGCATTCACATCCTCACCACCCTCAGCCTCTTACACATGTTATTCTATGTTGCCTGCTGCAGCCCTTCTCATTTTGTAGGTTTGTTTGTTAAAATTTCCCCACTTGTATACACCGGTGGTGTAGAGTGTTGGAAATGCCAGTGAGGAAGGTGTTTACGTAGTTTATAGTAGTGTTCTGGGCTGGGCTGCTGCCTGTGTAACTGGCTGATTCTGATACATTTCATCTACCAGCTAGGCTAGTTCTCCTTGATTACCTTCCTACTGCTGTTTTATAGGTTCATAGGTTCATAGGTTCATACTAGGCTATCTGCCCTAGGGCATTTATAAGCCTAGCCAGAGTGTGTGTGGCTTTCACCACCCCTTAGGATGAGAATACTATACCCATTAGTTTGCTGTGCCTCTGTCCAGCAGCGACACAGAGATGATTCTCGGGGTAAACCTACGATCTCCCATCCACTCGTCAAGATTTCTCTTGAACAGAGTCAGTGAGGGGCTCTGCCTCACATGGACTGGGATTCTGTTCCATAGTGTAGGGAGTCTCTGGGTGATGAATCTGTCCCTCCAGCACATCCTATTTATATCTGTGTTGAGGTTTAAGTCTCTTGCTCTCGTGGCTCTGGTGGATTTGGATTTTTTGAGGTGGAGCATGTCCATTAATTCCGGGTTGGACATGGCCTTGTATGTCAGGCACAGATCACCTCTGAGCAGACGGCATGCGACTGAATAGAGCTGGAGTTTCTTCAGTCGGGTAGCGTATGATATATGTTTGAGCCGCTTTATCCTTTTGGTGAGGAACTTTTGGGGTCTTTCCAACTGCTGCAGTTGTCGGGTAAGGTACATTCCGAATGGGGCGTTGTACTCAATCATTGGTCTGATAAGTGAAGAGTACAAGGGTACAATGACCTCTCCTGATCTGGATGTGAATCCCTTCATGATCAGGTGGGCAATGTAGAAGGTCTTCCTAACCACTTTGGCAATGTGAGTGTCAAAAGAGAGGTTACTGTCAACTTGGGTCCCCAGGTCCCTGATAACTTCTTCCATGTTTAATGGATTACCACCTATGTGGTAATTAGGGGTTACCTTGTTTTTCCCAAAGGGTATGACTATACATTTTTTTGGCATTTAGCTTAAGGCCATGGCTCTGGCACCAGTTATCCATTTCTATGAGACCTCTCTGGAGGATGTCTGTGTCTGATGGAGTGTCAATTATGGTGCCCAGTTTGCAGTCATCTGCAAATTTTGTCAGCCACAATCCCCTATGTTTGCCTGCACTTCAGAAAAATAAATGCCGAACAAGAGGGGCCCAGTACTGAGCCCTGTGGGACACCGCCGTGACCGGCTTAGAGTCTGACATGGCACCAGCAACTCTAACCCTGTGTGTTCTGTCCTTGAGCCAGTTTGCAACCCATCTTGTGACATATGGGTTTACATCTAAGCTGGTGAGCTTTTCTATGATGCCCGAGTGGGGTATTGTGTCAAGCGCTTTTGCTAGGTCAAGGTAGGCTGTGTGAACTGCCTTACCCTCATCAATGGCCTTAGTGACTGTTTGAAAAGTCGACCAAGTTCAAGAGGCAGGATCTGCCCTTGACAAAGCCAAATTGGGTAGGATCCAGTGTCTGTAGGTCCCCAATGTCTTTATTTATGAGTTCCATTATGATCCTCTCCATAGCCTTGCAGACAAGGCTCATCAAGCTTATGGGGCGGTAATTTCCAGGGTCCGTAGAAGCACCGCCTTTGTGGAGTGGGACCACAGTTGCCGTACGCCATTCTTTGGGTACGTATCCTGTAGTAAGGCTAAGATTAAACAGCAGCCTTATGTGTGGGTTTAGTTCCTCATTGAGTTCGTGTAGCACACAGCCAGGGACACCGTCCGGTCCCATTGATGCTGTGTTTTTTGCTTTAGAGAGAGCAGCTCTCACCTGGGCATCTGAGATGTTTGGGAGGCTAGACTCTGGTGGGATAGATATTTCTCCTTTTGGATAGATATTTCTCCTTTTTTTCCCCTTCCCATTGCCTCCCTGTTTGAGCCCGTGTGCGCGCCGCACAAACGGGATGCTCAAATGTGCACATTGCTGCTATTTCCTGGTTTAACTTCATTTTTCTTCCTGTATGCTATGCTAGGGGCACACCCAAGCCACAGGCCTCCAATCTGCTTACAGTATGCCTAACAAACCCACCCATTATGTCACCTACCTCCTAGTCTTGCACTCAGCTATTCATGCTCTTACACTCTTGGGACCTGCCTCACATGCTGGGGAAAACTGGGATCCATGATCCTTCCCCTCATTTGCATAGGATTGCCTGCTAACGCATAGTTACATGTGTCACACTGAGCCTCCCCCCTTAGCAACCACTATTCACTGGCCAGATTGTCTTTTGCCTGCCATTGACTTGCAAGGCAGAATACTGATTTTAGTTAGAATGCTTGTTTTAGATTTATTTTCCCACCAATCCCATTTGCACACTGCTGCCCTATGCTTAAACAGCCGTGATCAGCAGAAATAAAATAAAAGCTGAATTTTTTTACTTTTTGTATTGTTTGCAATGCCAATGGCCTTACACTTGGCCATTGGCATGCTTCCTCAATGACATAGGTTTATAGGTTCATACTAGGCTATCTTCCCTAGGGCATTTATAAGCCTAGCCAGAGTGTGTTTGGCTTTCGCCACCCATTTTAAATTAATTTTACTATGCCCTTTTTCGAGGCTAGTATACTGTGCCTCTGTCTAACAGTGACACAGAAGTGATACCCGGGGTAAACCTACGATCTCCCATCCACTCATCAAGATTCCTCTTGAAGAAAGTCAATGAGGGACTCTGCTTAACCTGGACTGGGATTTTATTCCAGCCATTTGGAGCTGTCATGTCTCCATTTTGGATTTTGCAGAACCGTACGTGGTTACTAACCAAGTACATTTCTGCAGATTATGCTAGTCCTGCACGGCCTGATTCCAGCTTCCTGGATAGCAGATTTACCTAATTTGCATGTTTTTCACCTGCAAATGGGGTCATTTGCATACAGGGGCTGGGAACGTGCAGGACTAGTGCAAGAGCGCTTGTGCATGGCAAACGGGCAAGTACGTGGATCGCTCGGCCGCCATATTACCAACATTACCTCTTACACTAATCATACACGCTGTGCAGGGCTTACTGAATCCGGGGGAATGTTTGTTTGTCCTAGCAATATAAAATAAATGTAGGGGTTGCCAGTCTTGCCACCTTTTCAAATGCCTAAAGTTGGACTTTTTTGTAGAAGCATTAGATTTTGCAGGACAAAACATCAGCCAGTGCAAAGGACAGAATGTCACTTTTTGCAAAATAAAAAGCTTATTCTTGTAGCATCTGAGCTGCTTGTGCTATTTCTTATAACATAAAGGAATCACTATAATGCTTTTATTGCTCTTAACAGAACACCCTCTGTAACCATTCCCTTGCTCCAAATAACCTGATTATATATAAATAAAGAATGTTTTGATGCTTTTCATTATACTCACCTACGATTGCTTGTTTGTGCGTTTTAACAAAGGATATTCCATTTTTAACTCAACTGTGGACTACCTACTATTTTCTGTTTTATTATTATGTAGCACATATCTTACATTTCGATTTTTATTAAGGAACTAGATGCTTAACATAATTTAAGAAGTGAATATCACACCCACCACACTGCAAAGTTCCTTCTTGTTTTGATTTTTTTTTGTGATCCAGTATAGGTTGCATACTGGATTTTCTGAGACTTTGAAGGATACCACGGAGAGATATAAAATAAGTTATGCCTCTATTAACGAAAACTTAGGACATATTTTTCTAGCTCTCAACCTTCCATGTCCAAAATGAGGAACATTAGCCCTCATAATGTGGAACAAATGGGCAAAATGTGGAACACATATTAATGGCTTACTAACAACTTCAACTAGGAAGGTCATAGGATGGTTACAATATGCTAGTTTTACTTATAGAGAAGATTTTTGAATGAAGTAATATGATTAATTTCTATTTACAATGGGTTTCACTTATAAAAATTCCTAACACTGAACGCGTGACAATAGTCTTTCAATGTGGAACTTTCAAGTAACTTCGAGGAACATGAACTTTTTAAGACCCCAAATGAGGTACGTTCCTCGTAATGAGGTACACTTGAGAGGTTTTGCCCCCAAATCTCAGTGCATTTGCCATTTTTTTCTGCAGGACACAACTAGCGAAAGAGGCACTTTATCTTGCAAACAGGGTCAGGTGGTAACCCTATGCTTACAAGGGGGTAATAACTTTAAACCAAAAATAAGTTGGATTATGTCCTGTTAAGTATACCAATTATCGGGGAAAACCTGTGTCGATTTCAGCACTACATAGTAATAAATACAAAAATAAAACAAGCAAGCTTTAAATCAATTGCTCTAATCAGATAAAATAATACATGCTTGTTTCCAAACAGCAACCAAACAAAAACATCCTAACACCCCTTTGACAAATCCAAGCATCACATTGCGGAAAAATAACATCAGCTGCCTCAAAAGCTACTACGATGATTGGTTGGCTCATATCGTGCGTCATCACAACTCACCTCCCCCTGTCATATGGGAGAATTTATTTTGTGTTGTTATTGCTGGAATAAGCTGTGTAACACCAATTAACATCCGTGACTGGCATTGACAGGCGGTGTTCTTAAGGCTGTCAAAGTAGATAAAACTGGGTTTTATATGTTGTTAAGAAGGTCGACCATCTTTCCTTAGACAAGAACAACAGCAAGATGGGGGCTGTTCTTGGGCTCTGCTCCTTGGCTAGCTGGGTAATGTATAAATAATGTAGCGGATTTACTGCATGGGTGGTTGTATGTGAGATGTTACTTGTATTATTTAAGTGTTGTGTGGTAGAATATCAAACTGACTAAGACATTAGTTAATGTGGGCAGTGGATTCAGTTCTGATGACTCACAACTAGGTGGGTAACTCTGTACATAGCTTTTACACACCACAGTTACGAAGTAGACGTTCTTTTGTCACATGTATGTATTTCTGAAGTGTCAGTCTGTTGTAGGCCCCTGCATTGACAAATGGTGGGATTTGCTCTCGTTGCACATGGATTAGCTGTGGTTTGCATTTTTATTAGTCACTTCATTGCGTGAATGTCTTTTTCATCTCCTTATATATTAAAGGTAGATGGTGTATGTTTACTTTGCATTAAGTTTCTTTGCAGCAATAAAATGTGTTACAAAAAGACGTGGGGAATAGTTTCCCTTTTAAATTTAAAACATGATCAAGGTACCCTATATTTCTGTCTTCGAACAGCTGGATGCGGATCCTATTCCGTAAAAAGGTAACTTTTCTGCTGTTTTGTCGAAGGTGTACTTGATAGTGTTGTGTCTGGAAATACATTTCTTGAGACGTTAAGAATTACTATACCTCTGGATGCACAGTAGCAAAGCCCGCCCGGGTTTATTCCACTCGACGCCCCAATGTTATGGACATCATCTCGGTTTCCTCGCTTTAGTCAAAGAGAGTGCTGTTAACAGCCGCAGTGTTGTAGTTCCATCAGTTCTTCAGCTGGTCTCAAGACTTTGTTCAGTTCCTCCTACACATGTAGATCTGACATGGGGAGTTGACTGCGGGAATCTTGAGGATGGACACAAGAGCAGCTGCGGATCTGACATGGGGAGTTGGCTGCGGGGATCTTGAGGATGGACACAGGAGCAGCTGCTCTTACGGAAAGAAAAACTGTCACGCTGTAGTAAAGCCACTAAAGGGGTCAGTAATTTATTATAATTAAAGGGTTTATGTTCTTCGATAAAATTCTTTATTATAGCTATTTTCTAAGTGAATAATATCTTAAAGTGCCCATGGTTTTGAGTCTTCGTCCTCAGTATGTGTGGCTTTAATTGTTTTGAGTATTGAGTGGACACGCTATGATCCTGTAGCTCCTATGCTATCAGTTTAGGTGACTTCATTTTTATACATCATTATAAATTCTTTAATAATCTAGATGCTCCCAGCATGTTTGGGACTGTGTGTGGGTATCCTAGTTTCAGGTTGCATAACTCGATCATCTTCTTTCGCTTGCATGACTTTATATTTTATAATTTGATGCCTCTTCCTATGTAGAACATTATAGTCACTAGGTGTGGCTTTTTAAAGTAATTTAATGATACTTTTCTTGTTTTTTTTTGTTTTTTTTTCACTGTATTGTATTTTTCTTGGTGTCGTCTTTTTTTTTAAATAAAACATTTTTTAGTCCCATTGCAGCAGTTTTTTCCTGTCTTGGAGCCCACCACAATCACCCACTTAGCTTTCCTAAACTCTTGGTGAATTAATACTTTCAGATTGGCGTCCTTGGGTGCAGAAGTTGTGATTCAGGTACTTGTAGGGGGTCTGGAAAAGACTAGCGAGTCCCAGTATGGTGCCATCTTAGCAGCTGAGGAGTGCTTTTTTGAATGTTGTACCTCCTCTTCACCCAGTTTCCAGTGTGCATGGTATATGCACACACCTCTGGACTAGTGTCATTGGTGTCTACCATTTATTAGTACTCATTTGCTGTAAACCCTACTCCCCCATAGGGATCAAGTTCACTTAAAGATCACTGGTCACCTGGTCGTAGTAAGAGCTCCTTTCTACATCATCTTGCTTCTGCCTTTTTAAAATTGAAGAATGTGGTCTTATGTGAACAACTTACTAGTAATGTTTACTTAACCAGTAGTGTGCTTGAATGTATGTGCGCCTCAACTGCCATGGTTTTTCAGGGATATCCTTGATTTTTGACTCAATTTTTTGCTCTGTCCCACTCAAAACTTTCCATTTTCATGACAGAACAATGGATTACTGTTAAACACATCTTTCAGAAATTTGTTAATGGGATTTTTGTTCCTTTCACAATTGTATTTGAATAATAGTATTCAAAACAAAGTTTACCTAATTTGCAGCCTTTTTTCCTTTGGGTTTGTCTCTGATTCTGAGGTAACAGATTGAAAACTTTGTATGGGCTGTGTCGCTCCTTCCAAAATGAACGAGTTGTGTGATGGAAGCTGGAGGGAGATTTTTAAAATTGCTACCTATATTTTAAATATTCATATGCTGGATACTTGACAGGCGAATGTAGCTCCTCCTTTAACCTCATGCAGTGATAAGTTTTAGGAAGACCATATGTTACTTTGATAGTGCTAATGTATTGAATTCAGTAATGGTAGTATGTTGGTTATTGGGTTCTAACATGTAAGGTTAGTCTGATAGCATATAAATTACTTGACCACACGTGTCCCCAGTCCACCTCACTGGCAGCTAACCTAATGTGCTATTTATTAATTAATTGTTCCATACTATTTTAGCAGTATTTTTAATGACATGTATTGCAAGTCAGAAGTCTGGTAAAACAGCAGAAGAAAGCAATGTTGCAAGTATTGTCTGCATTTATAAGTGCATGTTCATGGTCTGCCTTTCTGTACATAATGATCTTGGCTAATGCTGATAGGTTGTTTAAGGGATGGTTACGGCCTTGTGTGTCAGTTCTGTTTACCACAGTTCTATTTATTTAGTTTCTTGGGAGTTGGCGGGAACAGAATATATATTGAAATCAGTGATGCTACTGTAGATTTTACTGCTTATTTTTTTCTGTTTAGCATAGTTCCTTAACCTTCATACCCAAGTTCATCCATCTGTCTTTTGAGTTGCGACATCAGTGTTATGGTTCGTGCTGTCAGTTATAAGCATGGCAAAACCTGTGTAGAAAACCATGGGTTATAGTAATTTGTATATAATGCGTTACTTTAATTTTGACATCGGGCATGTAGAACTTAACAGAAACAGTACGTGTGTCCCTTTTAACTTTATACACACGACATCTTGCTGTACACAGTCTACATGGTTACTTGTGCAGGCAGGTCTTGCAGTACTGTGCTTTACGATTGCACTACTGAATGTGTGGCATTCAGTAATGTGATTAAGAAGAACATTGAATTGAGCATGAAAAAGAAAAATGCACCTACTTTAGTTGCCATGTTTAGTAATTTTTCTTTCCAATTTTATTTTCATATCTCCCTGCCGTTTCTCTTTAGGCTGCCAGCACAAAAGTAGTTCACACCTGATTAGCATGCCTTTTGGTGGGTTCCAAACTGAGTTAGTAGACAGGAATTTTCAGACTGAATAATCTAGCTTTATTTGATTCAGATTTGTAAGTAAATGCATGACAGAGCTGTGGGACTGCACCTATTCAAAATGCCCATCTGTTACTGTGGGCTCAGAATGCTGTGAGGTGAACCTTTAGTAGATTTATTAACTTGTAACTCTGACTCATTTAAGTATTTACTTTGCCTCCATTTGACTGGAACAATCTTTCTTGTCCACTTTACTGGACAGTCCGTCATTGCAGTTGAAGTCTACAGGGGATTTGACTTCTAAGGGCATTTAATACTAGCAAGAACTTTATATTTCAGACCCACTTTAAGTACATGGAAATGGTGGAAACTTAAATGATTCTTTTCATTTATAAGAGGGTTTGGTTATCAGTCATGTGACTATAGTTTCGGGAATGGTTCTAATTATTCAAAAGAATCTTCTCCTAGGATTTGAAATAATGTTTAGTTTGAATCTATACCTTAGGTGCTCAAATTCTCATTCACATGCCTGCAGCGATAATCAGATGGTTTTCGTCTTGGTTCTTGCAGCTGTAGTTGTGTTGGCTGGCTTATCTTATTCAAACCTACAATGTCTGGAAGTCAGATTTCATGCAAGCACTATAATTTTATTGTAACTTAATTACGACAGTGAATTAGTAACACTCAGTGCCACAGTTCAGCAGTTTAAATGTAGGGTAATGATTTTAACAAAACCATGCACAAAGTTGCTTTACTTGCTCAGTTTAAAAAAAAATATATATATATATATATATATATATATATATATGTGTGTGTGTTTATAATTTATGTATTTATTCATTCTTTGGGTTAGTCCCACCATGCCAGTGTCCTCATTTTAGGGAAGACCCGAGGTGATATTAGTACTGACTAGGGGAGATTTGGCCAGTGCACTGGGGGAACTTCCATTACACTCCCTGACTAGGTAGCACTGGAAGGTTGTTGCCAGGGGTTGAAGTTTTTCAGTATGGCGGAGGAAAGGAGAATGCAGCTTGAGGATGAAGCTACACAATGTATATAGTGCCTGTGCAATCGGAGATTTAAGAGAGGAAGTGCTAATTTATGGAGTTAGATGGAGGAAGAAGAGAAACTCTTGTGGTGAGTTGAGCTAAGCTGAATGATGACGAGAAAGCGAATTAGTGAGCGTTCGTTAATTGAGTGCTGGTTGAGGTAGTGGAGGATGGTCTGTCTGATCTGGTTAAGGAGGAGTTTTCAGTAGCGTAGCAGGTGAAGGAAGGAGCTTGGGGGTGTACCTAGCCTGCAGAGAAGGCCATTTTAAGGGAACACCCTTGCAACAGGGTGTTTGCCTGCATGTGACAAATTCTTTTCACCAAACATTGCAAGTAAAACTAGAAAAGATGCTATGGAATAATTAAGAAAATGGGAACAAGCAGGGCACAAGCTAAATCAAAAGAGAAGACTGCTGGTAAGAATTAAAACAAAAATGATGATAGAGATAATCGATGTGATGTCATGTTATACTCTGAAGTGTAGCTAGGTGTGGATGGAGGGGGCAGGTGCAAGGTGTTGGGAAGTGTGGGAGGTCTTTAAGCATTTATAGCTGTACTTTTCTGAATGCCAGTGCAGGATACTGCTTTTCCAGTCAGTACTGTGCTTGGCATAAGTTTACAGCAAGGGTTTTGCTACAGATCGTAAAAGTAGAAAGCTAAGTTTTTTGGTTAATCCTGCAATAGAATCTTTTCTTTTTCCTCTTCAACCTAAAGTTGAGGGGTGTCAGATTGGGAAAAGGCACTGGGTGCTAGATAAGCCAACTATGGCTCTGATTTTACCATTGGTTTCAGTTATAGGGTGCAAGAACACTAATTTGTTTAGGGACAGAAGAGTTTTGTGAAGTGACATGTTTGAGTATATTTTAGTGGAAAGATTTATTCATGAAACAGAGAAAATAATAGCTTGAATTGACTGTTTTCAGAGTTTAGGACTGTATTTTAAAAAGTCAAATAAAATGTGGTTCAGAACTTCGGGTATGTGTGAATTAAAGGATTTTGTTTCTGTCTATGTCAAAGTACATGAGGTTAACAAAGTATTTGGCTAGGGGTATGGGTGACAATGGATGTGCATAAAAGGAAAATGCATCAGATTTTAAATGTAATTATTGGGGATGGGAAAAAGGGACGTGCTACTAACAACTGTAAACTTAAGTCTAAAGTATATAGTGAATTTGGATTTTCTTTTCTGGTCTATTTTATAAAAAGAGGACATATGAAAACTTCAGTAATATTACTTTGTATCTCGTGTAGTTATGTACACGAGTGATAATGCAATAATATTACTTAATATTAGTGGAGTAAGTGCTACAAGGGACATAACTGAAGAAGAAAATTTATAGTTAACATGGAGAAGGAAATTTATAGTTAACATGGAGAAGGATTAAGTAAAGTAGGGAATGGTTTACATGGAATAAATCTTCAGGTACAGGATAATAAAAAAGTGCATCTTAAAGAAATGATATGGATGAAGAGTGAGAATCTTAAACAGGAGAGGAACAAGACCATAAGTTGCTTTAGGAAGGATAAGAAAAAGGAAAGATAAAAGTATAGGTTGGGAGTAAGAAGTGCAGAAAAAAGGAAAGGAATGATATAAGAATACTGGCATTAAATGTAAACAGTATTCTGAATTATATTGGAGGACTGGTAGTGACAGAATGGTGTAAGGAATTGAGATTGGAAGTGATAGAAGTGATATATTGGTTACTAGATATGTGAAGAAAGAAAAAAAACTGACTTGTATGGGGAAGGAAGGTTTTGTTGAATATGCTAATTGTTTTTATTTGTAATTTGAGAAAGGAAAGAGGAAAAACAATGCGTATTAAGGTGATGAAGATGGCAATAAGATATTGAGGGCTGATAGTATGAAAGAATAGAGAATGGACATATAGAAAGGAGATTTTAAAAACCATAATAGATTATGTTGTGTGTTCAGAAGAGCAGAAGAAAATGTTGGTTGAATACAAATAGCTGAGGTTTCAGATTAGCAAGGTTTTATTGGCTAGAATATGGGACAATGGAGAGATAATAAAGGAAAGTAAAAAAAAAATAAAAAATTAACTAGGTAAGAGTAGTAAGAAGGATGAGATGAAAGAAAAATGGAAGAATTTATGTGAGCAGCATATGAAGGTGAGAAATAATGAAAAGTGGGTGTACTGATGGATTGTGTATAAGGAGAAATGTGTTTACACAAGTAGAAGAGAAATCGGAGGAAGAACGAAGCATATGATTGTCTAGCCTTTTTCTCTTTTGAATTGTAATGCCATCTTTTAGTATTTAAGAAATGTAAGAGGAAAAAGACATCTGTTTGCTTTATATCTTTAGCATATACAAGAACTAAAATGCATTACTGTAAAGCATGTAATATATATATATTGGGCGGCGCAGTGGTGCAGCGGTTAATGCTGTCTCCTCACAGCAAGAGGTTCTCTGGTTCGATTCTCAGCCGGGGTGCCAGAATGTGGAGTTTGTATGTTCTCCCTGCATTCGTGTGGGTTTCCTCCGGGTACTCCGGTTTCCTCCCACATTCTAAAGACATGCGTCTGGAGTATTTCTCCCCGGGCCTCCGCTGAAAACAGGATCTGTGGAACCTAGTCGGACTTTCCCAGTCAAGAAATGTTAAATAAAAAAATATATATTGTGAAAAGTTTAAGTACTCTTAAGGACAGAAATTGTTTTACTTTGTTACCTTTTTCCTTCTCCCATCAGTGTCCAAGCACCAATGACATCCATCCACAGCCCATTTTCCCCATTTTGCACACGGAGTCAGGTTGTCATAACAGTGACAATCATGGTAAGGCAAATATTTTTGAGTTCCCCAAGTTTAACAAAGTCGACAAAAGTCCACTCTTTCAACTTTTTTCTTAGCCATATTTCACAAATGAGTGCTTTGCTGTCTCATATTTATTCACCAATTTCCATGTTGCTGGTCTTCCTATTCATCTCCATCTCCCAACTCCAGAAACTGGTTTCAGTTCTAAGGTACTCCATATTCTTAGTCAACACCTGTGCTTTTCTCTGTCTCTCAAGCATTTTTGCTTTCGAATGATGGAAGATTTCACTGGCAAAGTCTACCAGTGTACTTTATTGTTAGAAGAATGAGGAGCAGAGTCCCCTTCTGCTTGATGGCTTAATTTTGGTAGGCAAACTTTTGTATTTCCTCCTCGGCATGTTGTTCTGCATCAGAAAATGGCATTGATCCTCCAGGAAAAAAATATTCTGAAGACAGATGGATACAACAGCTTGAATCTCGCATCTGCCTCCTTTTGACATTCCCTGATTGCTGGAATAAATTTCTCTTCTGCTTGGTGTATAGTGAATAATCATTTTCCACAGTCTACTGGTTCCAACGGTTAATACTTTGCCTTTTTGCCACAGTTTTGTCAGTATCAACTTTCTGCTGGTAGGTTTTCATGCAGATCTGAGCTGCTTACTTGTGGCCAGATTTGGAGTATACACAGTTTGCCCTTTTGATTAACGGTTCCTGCTGTGGAATACCAGTGAAGTTACTTAATTGTGCCTTTATAAAATTAGTACAGTCTGTTCCTTTATAGTTTTTGTGGTACAACAGAAAATCTCAGATTTTCCCTGTGTGCCGTGTCCTCTAATTCTACCATTTTTTGGCACATCTCTTCTTAAGCAGTCTCAGACTTGGACTTCTTAATTCTTTGTCTTGACCTCTGATTTTTTTTTCAGCTTTTTCACCCCAGCCTTTCAGTTGGCATACTCCTTAAATGTTTTTATTTTATTTTAATCCATTTTGAGCACATTTGACCCCCCCCCCTCTAGATTACTGGAAACCATGTCTTGCACCGAAAGCTGGAGCTTGAACTGCTTTTTCTTGAACAGCTGAATGATTCTTCCCAGTCAGTGTTTTCACTTCACCTTTTCTAGTTTATTTTCTTTCAGGCTGTGTTAATTTCATCTGTGCTGGTATCCACTCATTGTACTTATTAGCCAGAATTTACTAAAAGTGGCAGCTCCTGGCCTTGTCTTCTCAATTGTGTTTTTTTTTTTTTTTTTTCAAACTGGGAGAGCTTCCTTCATTTATTTGCTTAGTACTGTTGCGGAACATTCTGAACTTTTAGAAATATTGTGGTGTCTTATATTTTTTTCCATTCTTTCTTCACTTTTTCTCTATACTGCATTAGCATTCTACTCTCTTGGATGACAAAATTGCATTATTTGTTTTCATTCTCTTCCTTGTAGAATGTGCAAGGCTATTTAGGAAATTTGTACAGAGTGCTTGAAAACTGAATTGAAAACTTGAAAGGTGTAATTTTTATATGGGGAAAGTGAACATTGATATGTTGTGAGTAGGAAACTGTTCACAGTTCAGTAGTTTAAATGTGAGAAATTTTAACTAACTAAACATGTAAGGCAAAAAAGTTGCTTTACGTATTCAGTTTAAAAGATTGTTCCCAGGTTTAATGCTATTGTGACTTTTGGCTCGAGGCAGTTGCTGGCCAATCTTCCAGTAGCCAGGAATGTGTCCCCTAATTAATGTACTGCAGGTTTTAAATACTGCTATATCTAACTTTCTAGTGGGAGATTTTATGTATTTATTTTTTGCTGACCAGTTCTGTGGGCTGGTCTGTTCCTCTTCAGCCTGGCATATCATCACACATTTCCCTCTTTTAAAAGTATTGCTAAGTTATATGGATTGATTTCTTTGGTATAAGTAATTTACAGCTAAATCCAGCTACTTGAAAAAAATTACTCTAGTCAGACTGGAATAGTGTCAACCTTGGAAAAACAGTATGAAGGAGGAGAAGGGGGAAAAACACCTTTTGTGGCACTTTTAAAACTGCTCCCACTTGGAACCTTTTTTCAGCATGTTATGCATTGTAATTTTTAATTTCTTACAATCTACAGGGAAGAGATTTTCTTAGTTAATGACAGATTTGTTTTCTTATTGAACACTCCCAACATTGGTTTGTCTTATTTTCTAGTCTTTCTTGATACTTCAGATTTTGCAATCCTTTAACACTCTTACATTGCCAGTGTCAGTCTGATTTCCTTGTATATACAATAAATCATTGTAGAAACTTGCCAATCTTCCCTCTTGGACTAGTTTTCCTCCCATTCTTTTTCTATTTCCATGAAAATGTTGTCATTTAATTCAGTCATGACCTTTCTCATTTGCTTAGTTTATAACTGCATTAGTGTCACTGTTATCACTTTTTTTTTATTTTTTCACCACACTTTCTGGAATACTTTTAACGTTGCTGGGAAGAACTACTGAACAATGTCCTTGCATTTACACTCCCTTGTTGAATGCAGAAATTGAGAATCTTCCTTTGAATCACCTTTGAGCTATTGTATTAATCCACCAACCCAGGTGTCTACAGCCAGACCATTCGTTTTACATCTCGTATATTTTAACAAATTATTTTGATCGTCCTTCTCGAAAATCTTTAGTTTCTCTATCATGCTTTTCCTTCAGTCCAATAAGACTGGACTTAAATTGATCTCTTAACTGTACTTGCATCCTTGGATTCTCCTGAGTCTTTGCGATTTGCTACCTAATGTGCTCCATCACCTCATGTTAATGTTGCAGGTACTTGCTATTGCTAAGCCTTTCCAATTTAACCTCAAACATTCACATCAAGTTTCATAGCTTGTTTGGTATTGTCTCCAGACTGTTGATCACCTCACTCAATATCTTTCTAGTTTGTCTGGGTGGCAGAAGCTGGACATACATCTGACTTAAGACCAGTTGAGCTACTTTCTGAAAATATTCTTCCAATAAGTAGCCCATTTCCTCCGTAACTAGTTAGTAAATGCTAGCTTTCTTATTCTTCTCTCTTTTCATCCAACAAATGTCATCAGCTGAACAGCTTTTGTGTGTGTTTTCACTCTGGTTTAAACATAGCATCTCAGGAAAGTGTCTGACCTCCATGCAGCACAGGGCATACATATTCACAGCTGTGTCATTAGTTAATGTTTAGGTTGTCATACTTTTTTGCCTTGGAATTTTAACAGATGCTCAGTATTAGTATTTACACTCTGTGTGTACAATTGCATATTTGCAAAACCTCTTATGTAGTCACTTAATATTCATCATATTTTTTGATTCTCTTAGTGTTTACCTCAGTTGTAGTAAAATCCTTTGTCTGGAGGCCTTGTCTGTTTTCTTAGTGGCAGTAAGTTTTCAGAACTAGTTTCATCCGGCCAAAGTATTCCTGCATCTGTATTGTGTGGTTTCTGTCCTGTGTTTTAAATCAGATATACCTGTTGCTCGGGCTGCTGCAGAGAGCTTGACCTACTGCCAGCTGTGATATTGAGAAAAGATAAGTGTTTATTTTCATCTTTTGCCTGCATTTTTGATTTAATATCTCTCTAATCTGTTCTTCTTTCTTCTTCCCCCTCATCCACCCTTCCTGTTCTTGTTTTGGTGTTAGTGGCTCTGGAATTGGCCGCCCTTTCTGTAAGTCTCTATTTGAACACTCCTGAGTCCATCTCATTTGCTCACTTAACCGAATACAGTGAGATCATATTCTGAGTCTAGTGTTCACTCTTCATAATACAGAGAGAAGTTTTGAGAAGGCCAACCCACTTGGGTTCTTCCTTCCTCTCTCCTTGCACTTTACTAACAAAAAAAAAAAATCTGCTTTTACTGTATTTGTGTTTCCTCCTTTATTTAGCTTTTGTCTCTTCTTAAAAGTACTCTATTTTATTTATTTTGCTGCATTTATTGTTGCTTGGTAGTAGCCTGATTAAATTGTAACTGTTATTCTAAGTCTTTTGGTTTAAGCACTTGGACTTCATACCTGTTGTTTTACATTAAGAAGGTTTGTGGTCTGCACAATTGTGGCAGGACAGGTAGCTTACATCCTTCTAAGCTGGGAATTGCTGATAGAATAGCAGACACTGAGCTTTCAAAAAGTGCATTAGTTGTGGTTTAATAACTTGGGCTTCAGGCCAGTTATTCTACATTAAGAAGGTTTGTGGTCTGCACTCTTGTGGGAGGAGAGGCTGAATTCTGCCCTTCTGAGCTGGGAATTTCTGGTCATAGGCTTATTGTGCCTGCTTATTCGAACTGTTTCTGAAATTGGTGCGCCTTGTTGCTGTAGCATAGGACCAGATTCAGGCCTACTGAATCTAGCTTTGTTTGTATAACTTGAGCACTGATCCAGGCCATCCTTTTTTTGGAAAAGGTTCCCCTGCACCCTAGTAGTGGGAGTGTGCAGTTAGTACTTGTCTGATTTGAAGACTGCTGGAACAGGGCTCAGGTTTGAGTTTTTTCCTGGTTAACTTGTTTAAATCAGATTGTTTTCTATTGTGTTTTTTATATATATATATATATATATATATATATATATATATATATATATATACTGTGGTAGCGTTGTCGCCTCATTGCCCGTTCGATTCTCAGTTACAGTGTCTTCTGTGTGACGACGTGTGAATGGGCGTTCCTTCACTGAAGGTTGTGCGTTAGGCCCGGCAAGCCAGCACGTAAAAATCTACTGCCAATCATTAGCGGACCGGAACCGGGAATACTGTATTGTGTTTCTTCCTATCGTATTAGTAGGGGCATTGACTACAACTCTGAACTCATATGTAATAATAAGCATCTTTTTATGCGCATTTAAAGTGTTTTTGATTGTATCTGCTTTATTTTCTGGAAAAAAAAAATATATATATATATTTTTTTCCAGAATATATATATATATATATATATATATATATATATATACTTGTTTCCCGCCTTTCTAAGCTAGTATAGTCCAGTTTTCAGGTTAGTACTGAATTCAGGGCTGTTACAAATCTCTGTGTTTGCCCATACCTTACTTGGATAGAATGAAGTTTCTCTGTTCACCTGTGAGAGAGGGGCTTTGAGCAGCCTATCTGTCCCTGGAGGAGTGGTTTCAGGTCAGAAAGTAGTAGATTATTGGCCATTTTGGGCTAATTTCTCTTTCATTTCCCTGCTATAAAAACCACATTTGCCCGGTTTTGCGAGCCGGGCAGTGCCGGTTAGCTAGGGTATAACTATTCCCAACTCCACAAAGTCTCCTTTTTAATTTTTCCCTTGGAACTAGACAAAATTTCAACTTAAGCACTCAAGCCATTCATTTAGTCCAACTGGTGAATCTGGGCAGTGAGGCAATGTAGGAACTGCCTCATGTACACAGACAACCCTCTCCTCTTACCACCAAACACTAATACATGCGAGAGATGCAATTATACATCCAAACTGGAGGCTAAACTCTCTCAACCCAAGACTGGATCAGACAGTCAAGAGGAGAAGGGAAATACTGGCATCACACCACCAGTCTCACATAGACCCATTAAACCAGCACCAGAAAAAAAACACACACATAAATACACAAAAACGTACTTGGAGGCTCTAAATAAAAATCTGCAAAAGCAACAGAGCCCTCCAAAGCAGACATCCAAGCAACCTCCACCCCCCCCAGTGTGCCATGCAGTCACAGCCCTCAAGGCAAAATAACATACCCAACATACTAGTAATAGGTGACTCTATAGTCGAGCACACTGACGTCCTACTCACTATGCTGAATAAGGAGAAGGTTACTGTTAGCTGCCTGTCGGGTGCCAGGATCCGCCACATAACACAAGCACTCAAGTCACTCCAGAACAAGTACAAATACGGCTGTCCATGTTGGTGTGAATGACCCGAGCCGTACCTCCCTGGACTACATGAAAAAAGACATGGAAGAGCTCTCTGATCACGTAGCCCAGGCAGGTATGACACTGAACCTGAGTAGCATCCTGCCCTCACCAAGAATACCATGGCATAAAGAAAGAATTATCAATTTCAACAATTGGCAGTTTCTGGTGTCATTCAAAGGGGATCCAGTGTCTGTTGGCCAGGGATGACATGCTCGACAAGCCACGCTGCTTTGCTAGAGACTGCTTGCACCTGTTACCCGTAGGCTTTCGAATACTGGCCAAGGCTCTTGCCACCCCCATATTGCCTTTTTAGGGAAGGCTCAAAAGACAAACCCACTACCGTAAATAGCACAAGTAACAAAAATCTGAGGGTAATACTACTCAATGCTAGAAGTCTAAACCTCAAAATGCACGCACTCGAGGCACTCCTCGGTATGGAGAAAATCGATATATGTGCAGTAACAGAAACCTGGTTTAAGGCTGCAGAGAGCACCACAGCACTACCAGGCTACAATTCATACCATACATTTCGGCCACAGAACCTGGACAGAAATACAAAAGGCGGAAGAGTATCCATATTCATCAAGGAAACCCACACCTCTAGGTTAGTGGCACAGCACGATGATTCAGAGATTATCCACATGCAACTAACAACGGGCAAAACTGCAATTCCAATTGTAGTTTGCTACAGATCACCCACCATGTCCCAGGACCCCCATTCTGCATTTCTGGAAACACTGGCTAACATAAAGGTCCTACCAAACACCCTAATATTGGGTGATTTCAACTACCCATACATTAACTGGGAGAACTACTCAAGTACTAACTCCCTTGCTCAACATTTCCTATAATTTATAAACTCAAATGCCCCATAACAACTGGTCAACACTCCCACCAGAGTGACAACGTATTGGACCTGGTCATCACCAACATGGATGACTGGTGTTCCACACCGGAGGTCAACCCCCCGCTGGTTAGATCTGACCATAAACAAATCACTTTGGATATCCACATTCCACCCCCCACCCCGGACAAGGAAACTACCATGAAAAACTTTTCAGAAGCAAACTT
Source organism: Protopterus annectens (assembly GCF_019279795.1). Lineage (NCBI taxonomy): Eukaryota > Metazoa > Chordata > Ceratodontiformes > Protopteridae > Protopterus > Protopterus annectens. The sequence continues at coordinate 128,845,333 of NC_056726.1, read as the reverse complement.
CACGTTACTTAAGACGGAGGTGGAAAGTTTCAAAGCCCCCATTCCTAAGGATAACACTGTCCAAGCTGCAAAATTCTTTACTAATGCATTCTGCGGGCACCTACAGGAATGCATGGATTGTGCCTCCAAGAAAAGAAAACCAGTCTGGTGGACCCCTGCCATAAACAAGCTGTACAATAGAAGGAGGAAACTAGTACAGAAAAGAGTAAAATCCCAAGAAGGGAAGACATCCCTGATCAGTATCGGCAAGAAACTACGATCCCTCATAAAATCGTCCAGGGTGAGCTTTGAAAGAAAATTTGCCAAGGACTCCAAAGATAACCACAAGGCATTCTTTAGCTATATAATAAAATGTTCCAGTCACCATACACGCTGTTCACTATGGCAATAAAACGTTTTCACAACTTCAAATATGTAGTTCCCAAGATATAGATCACAACGTACACTTCTGAATACTCGATAAAACTTTAATTTCAGGACAAAGTGAGCGCTTTCGCCAACAGGCTTCTTCAGACTTATAATAATTACACACAGAATTTCAAACTTTTTAAAAAGCCTTCCATGGATTCTAATTGGTCACTGGTTCTACGTCTGAAGCACCTTCCAATTTAAAGTGCTACATACATCACCTAATGTTTCCTTTCAGATACAATACTGAAAAATTCATAAGCTTAAACAAGCTGCATTGAATGAAAACATTGTACAAAGTTATAAAAACCATTATAAAAAATCCATTGTTATACTTATAAAACCATTATAATATTTAAAAATCTATTTTTACAGTAAATATACCAAATAAATAGCAGAAAACATGTTATGAAAGCTCTAAAGAACGATAAATTCAAAATGTATAAGGGCAATATACAAACAATCTCGGCTTTTCATGATAGGGACAATACATAGGGACTACGCTTTGAAGTCAAAAACTGGCATAAGCGACCTATGACCATTCAGCTGAGTCTTAATGATTATAAGACTCCATTGAATAAACTAGATAATATTTCATACAAATACTGTAAAATGTTTCATTCAGACGTGGGGGCATAATCACTTTGATCTACGTATTCTCCTACTCTTCAGGAAAGGTTTTATCTGAACCTTGTCATTGAGACCAGGGGGTTCATCTGCTCTCCATCTAATGATCCACCTGGTCTCACATTCCAATGTTCCAATGTTCCAATGCAGACCAAGGACCAATTGAATAACACCAGGGTAGGGGAAGGGATAGTCAGCACACAAAGTGATGTTAACAGTGAATTAGAAACTCCCAATTTGATGGGTGAGACTGTGGGAAGCACTGCTACAGTTAATAGCAGTAAGTCACCTCAAAGTGTTACAGTAGTTAGACCTAAAGTAAGTAGCACGTTTTTTACAATGAATAAGATTTCTACTCCGTTTCCAATAGCACAAGATCATTTTTTGGAGAGGAGACGGGTCTGTCAGCAGGGGCAGGCAGAAGAGGAAGGGCTCCATAGAAGAGCAACAAGGTCCCACGTTGAAAAAGATGTGGGAGAGATCAAATCATTAACTTGTCTAATAGAGTTTTGAATAGATATGAGGAACAGGTCTTAAATAAAGGCCTTAGTTTCATTCCCACCAAGAATAGTGACTTGGTTGATACGGTCATTGACACTAAACTATTTATTAGAAATGTACAATTAAAATTGGACTATGGACAGCAAAATGATAATATAGGGTCTACTAAATTTCGTGCAAATAGTACATTTATTCCACAATTGCACCCCACTATTGAAGTATTTGGAAAAGTCCTGGAGAATGACATATATAAGTATTTTCAAGGCCTTCCTGAAAACACTAGAGGGGATAAATGTATCACCAAACACCATCATACTAGGTGACTTCAATTACCCTAATATAGACTGGGAACACTACTCAAGCCCAAACACCCTAGCCCAAAAGTTCCTGGAATTCATAAACTCAAATGCCATGGAACAACTAGTCACCATCCCCACAAGAGGAGATAACATACTTGATCTCATCATCACGAACATGGGAGCACAATGTTCAACACCGGAGGTGTACCCCTCACTGGTGAGATCAGACCACAAACTAATTTCGCTGGAGGTCCTCATCCCACCCCCACCTGAAATAAAAAGACCACAGTAAAGAACTCCTCAAAAGCCGACTTTACACTAGTAAAGACTAGTGTGGTCTCCTTTAAGCCCCGTACTCAAGCCGCTGAATCACTTACAAATGCCTTCTACCAGCACCTGCAGGACTGCATGGATAAGGCAATCCCAAGCAAAACAAAGACTCTTTGTACCAAAGGCTCAGTCTGGTGGACCCCAGCCATAAACAAACTCTACAACAAAAGGAGGAAGCTACTACAAGATAGAGCAAAATCCTTAAAAGGTAAGACACCCTTGATCACTATAAGTAAAAAACTAAGAGCTCTCATGAAATCATCCAAAGCAAATTTCGAGAGAAAAATAGCTAAAGACTCAAAAGACAATCATAAGGCCTTCTTTAGCTATGTTAGAAACCTGGGAGGAAACTCCCAGATATGCTCAGAGCTAGTTCAAAATGATGTGAAGATTACTGATCCTACAGACATTGCCAACATACTGGCTGACAGGTTCAGTGCAAACTTCTCCCCAAAGGAGAGATATCTATATCAAACGATTGCAGCCCCCAAACATCTCCAGCGCCCAAGTGAGAACTGCTCTCTCCAAAGCAAAAAACACAGCATCCATGGGACCTGATGGTGTCCCCGGCTGTGTGCTCCATGAACTCAATGAGGAATTAAACCCACAGCTAGGACAGCTGTTTAATCAAAGTCTTACCTCTGGATCAGGAGTGGCGCACTGCAACTGTGGTACCACTTCACAAAGCGGTGCCTCCACCGACCCTGGAAATTACCGGCCCATTAGCTTGACAAGCCTTATCTGCAAAGCCATGGAGAGGATCATAATGGACCTCATAAATAAAGACATAGGGAATTTGCAGACTTTGGATCCAACCCAGTTTGGCTTTGTCAAAGGCAGATCATGCCTATTAAACTTGGTTGACTTTTTCGAAACAGTCACCAAAGCCATTGATGAGGGAAAGGCAGTCCATACAGCCTACCTCGATCTGGCTAAGGCCTTCGATACAATACCCCACTCGGCTATCATTGAAAAACTCATCAGCTTAAATGTCAACCCATACATCACAAGATGGGTTGCAAACTGGCTGAGTGACAGAACCCACAGGGTCAGAGTTGCTGGCGCCATGTCAGACTCAAAGCCTGTCACAAGTGGTGTCCCACAGGGCTCAGTCCTGGGCCCACTCTTGTTTGGCATCTACTTTTCGGAAGTACAAGCAAACACAGGAGGGTTATGGCTGACAAAGTTTGCAGATGACTGCAAACTGGGCGCCATAGTAGAAAACACATCTGACACAGATATCCTTCAGAAGGGTCTCACAGAAACGGATAACTGGTGCCAGAGCCATGGCCTAAAGTTAAATGCCAAAAAATGCATAGTCATACCCTTCGGGAAAAACAAGGTTACCCCTAGCTACCAAATAGGTGGCAATCCACTGAGCACAGAAGAAGTTATCAGGGACCTGGGGACCCAGGTTGATAGTAGTCTGTCATTCGACACCCATGTAGCTAAAGTAGTTAGGTAGACCTTCTATATTGCCCACCTTATCATGAAGGGATTCTCATCTAGATCAAGGGAGGTCATAGTCTCCCTTTACTCATCACTCATCAGACCAATGATTGAGTACAATGCCCCATTCGGAATGTATCTGACCCGACACTTGCAGCAGCTAGAGAGGCCACAAAAGTTCCTCACCAAAAGGATAAAGGGTCTCAAAAATCTGTCCTATGCTGCCCGACTGAAAGAACTCCAGCTCTATTCAGTCGCTTCAGCTTGCTCAGAGGTGACCTTTGCCTAACATACAAGGCCATGTCAAACCCAGATTTGATGAATATGCTTCACCTCAAAAATCTAGATCCATCAGAGCCACAAGGGCGGAGCCTTAAACCTTGACACGGCTATTAATAGGACGTGCTGGAGGGATAGATTCATCACCCAAAGACTCCCTATGCTGTGGAACAAAATCCCGGTACATGTGAGGCAGAGCACCTCGCTGGCCTTGTTCAAGAGAAATCTTGACCAATGGATGGGAGATCGCAGATATACCCCAGGGATTACCTCAGTGTCACTGCTCGACAGAGGCACAGCAAAATAATGGGTATAGTTCCCCATACTAAAGGGGTGGCGTAAGCCACAAAACGATGGGCTAGGCTTGTAAATGCCCTCGGGCAGATAGCCTAGTATGAACCTATAAAAGGGTTTCAAGACATGGACAGAATTTAAACCATCTTCAAAGGAAAGCATTGAATGACCTAAGGCAGGATGAGTCAATAGTCATTAGACCAGCCGATGGACACTATTTATTATAATGACAAGATGAAACAACTTTTAAATGATGATGAATCCTATCAAAGAATAGAGTATGACATCTTGGTAGATAAAGTGTGCAGTGTTTACTATACTTTAGATGATCTTATTATGTCCTCAGATATTATGAAAGAACTATATGATTTCTTTAAAGTCAAGGACCCGATAATACCTGTCATTCAGGGATTGCCGAAGATTCACAAAAGTAACACGGACCCACCCATGAGACCTATTGTGGCAGGACAGGGTTGGGTCACGGAACCACTCTCAATCTATACAGAGAGTCTACTGAGACCATTAGTAGATGAGAATAAGAGAATACTTAAGGACAGTAAGCAATTTCTGCTGGACTTATATACAAACATTTGAGAGATGACCAACTTTTTTTCTTAGTGACCCTAGATGTTGTGAGTCTTTTCACGGTAATCCCAAATGAGACAGGTATTAATTTTATTATAGAATACTTAAGAACACATTCACACTTCTCTAACAAGAAAGTCGACTTAGTTACCCTGTTGCTTGAGACTATTCTAGCTAACAATGCATTTGCATTTGGTGAGGACATTTATCTTCGCTATGGGCACATCTTGTGCCAATAGCTACGCCAACCTAGTCATGGCCATGTGGGAAGACAAATATGTATATGAGAGTGCCCACTTTAAGGAATATGTAGGCATGTATTGTAGATTTGTGGATGATCTCTTTTTTGTGTGGCTAGGAGATGAGCAATCCCTTAGAAGTTTTGTCACCTACTTGACACAACCACAGACTTTTTGAAATTTACTATGAATTTCTCAAGAACCAACATCTCTTTCTTAGATGTTGAGATATGCAGATTGCCCAATGGAATGTTGAATACGTCCATACACAGAAAAGGGTGCCACAGGAATACTTTACTTCACAGACAAAGTATGCACCCTCTTCATGTCTTTAACAATGTTTTAAAAGGACAATTTATGAGAGTGTCCAGACTTTACCCCAACGAAGGGTGCTACAAATCTGAAATACAGGACCTCAAGAATAGATTCCTAGAGAGGATATCGTGAAATAGATATCAATGAAACAATTATTGCAGTGGACTCAGAGGTCCAATAGAGCCAGACCATATTTCTTGGAGCAATTAGAACAACCGGAGGCTGTTACACCACCTAAAAATGAGGTTAGGGCCACTTTATCCTTTAGCCAAGCGAGTTTGGAAGTAAAAGGACTTGTGTATAAACATTGGGACATCTTACTATCTGATAGGGATGTGAGTAAGGTTGTGGGTCCTAGGCCACGTATTACATATAAGAACCATCCCAATTTGAAGAGTATATTATGTAGGCCTAGATATGTCCCTAACAACCATGGTAAGGTATTGAACACAGTACCCTGTGGTAAATGCAATCAATGTTCGTTTATCAACTTAAACACTGATTTTGTACACCCTACAACAGGTCAAGTGTTCAGTTTTTACACTAATACCAACTGTGAAAGTAAGAATGTTGTTTACGTTGCTATCTGTAGTTCATGTCCTGCCTACTATATTGGGAAGACAAATCGCACCCTAAAGTCAGGAACATAATTATCAGATTAGAATAGGCTCAGATGTTAATGCATTAGCTAGACACTATAAAGCTGTAGGCTCAGACCACAGCTTTAAATTTTTTGTCCTCCAGACACTTACACAAGGTTTTAGAGGAGGTGACCTTACCAGTAGAACATTGGAATGTGAGACCAGGTGGATCATTAGATGGAGAGCAGATGAGCCCCCTGGTCTCAATGACAAGGTTCAGATTAAACCTTTCCTGAAGAGTAGGAGAATACGTAGATCAAAGTGATTATGCCCCCACGTCTGAATGAAACATTTTGCAGTATTTGTATGAAATATTATCTAGTTTATTCAATGGAGTCTTATAATCATTAAGACTCAGCTGAATTATGCCAGTTTTTGACTTCAAAGCGTAGTCCCTATGTATTGTCCCTATCATGAAAAGCTGAGATTGTTTGTATATTGCCCTTATACATTTTGAATTTATTGTTCTTTAGAGCTTTCATAACATGTTTTCTGCTATTTATTTGGTATATTTACTGTAAAATAGATTTTTAAATATTATAATGGTTTTATAAGTATAACAATGGATTTTTTATAATGGTTTTTATAACTTTGTACAATGTTTTCATTCAATGCAGCTTGTTTAAGCTTATGAATTTTTCAGTATTGTATCTGAAAGGAAACATTAGGTGATGTATGTAGCACTTTAAATTGGAAGGTGCTTCAGAACCAGTGACCAATTAGAATCCATGGAAGGCTTTTTAAAAAGTTTGAAATTCTGTGTGTAATTATTATAAGTCTGAAGAAGCCTGTTGGCGCTACGAAAAGCCACTTTGTCCTGAAATTAAAGTTTTATTGATCTATATCTTGGGAACTACATATTTGAAGTTGTGAAAATGTTTTATTGCCATAGGGAACAGCGTGTATGGTGACTGGAACATTTTATTATATACCTGGTGTGCTACTCTGCATTTGGATTATCTTTATTCTTTAGCTATGTCAAGAATCTAAGTGGCAATGCTCCGATCTGCTCGGAGTTAGTGCAGAATGGCACAAAATACACTGAACCAACCGATATTGCCAACAACCTGGCAGACCGGTTCAGTGCAAACTTCACCCCCAAAAGGGCCCATAACTATACCAGAAGATTGTAAAGCCCCTGAAATCAGACACTCAGGTTAAAATAGCTCTCTCCAAAGCCAAAAACACAGCATCAGTGGGACCGGACGGTGTCCCAGGCTGTGTCCTACACGAGCTCAAAGACCAACTAACCCCTCACCTAAACACACTGTTCAAACTCAGCCTCTCCACAGGCTACGTACAGAGTGGTGCACAGCAACAGTTATTCCGCTCCACAAAGCTGGAGCCACAACAGACCCTGGGAACTATTGCCCTATAAGCCTGACTAGCTTGGTCTGCAAGGCTATGGAGCGCATCATCATGGAACTCATTAACAGAGACATTGGGAACCTCCAAACACTGGACCCTACCCAGTTCGGCTTTAAGGGCAGATCATGCTTCCTAAACCTGGTGGACTTCTTTGAGACAATTACCAAGGCTATAGACGAGGGAAAGGTGGTACACACAGCCTACGTAGACCTCACAAAGGCCTTTGACACCATTCCCCATTCTGGTGTTATAGACTAGCTCACCAGCCTGAACATAAACCCCTATGTCACAAAATGGGTTGCCAATTGGCTCACGGACAGATCCCACATGGTAAGAATTGCGGGAGCTAGGTCTGACTCTAAACCGGTTACAAGTGGCGTTCCCCAGGGCTCAGTCCTAGGACCCCTCCTGTTCGGCATATAATTCTCAGAGGTACAGACAAGCACAGGAGGACTATGGCTGACTAAGTTCGCAGACAACTGCAAACTAGGGGGTATAATTGACTCACTGGATGACACAGACATCCTCCAAGGGTCTCACTGAGACGGATACCTGGTGTCAAAATCATGGCCTCAAGCTAAATGCCAAAAAGTGTGTAGTTATTCCCTTTGGAAATAAAGTACCCACAAACTACCACATAGGTAGTAGTTCCCTAACTATGGAAAACATAGTAAGGGATCTGGGGACCCAAGTAGATAGTAATCTCTCCTTTGATAATCACATTGCCAAAGTTGTTGGAAAATCCTTCTATGTGGCCCACCTAATCACAAAAGGATTTGCATCCAGATCAAAAGAGGTTATTGTGTCCCTCTACTCATCACTCATCGGACCCATCATAGAGTACAATGCCCCATTTGGGATGTACCTTACAAGACACCTGCAGCAGCTGGAAAGACCACAGAAGTACCTCGCCAAGAGGATCACTGGCCTCACAGATGCCCGACTGAAGAAACTCCAGCTGTACTCAGTTGCATATCGCCTGCTCAGAGGTGATCTCTGCCTGACATACAAGGCCATGTCCAACCCAGAATTGATGGACATGCTCCACCTAAAGAAAACCTTATCCCCTCGAGCCACGCGCTCTAAGGATCTAAACCTCACCACAATAATAAATAGAAAGTGCTGGAGGGATAGAGTCCTGTCCCAGAGACTTCCCATGCTTTGGAACAAGATTCCAATCTACAATAGGCAGAGCTTCTCACTAGCACTCTTCAAGAGAAATCTTGACGAGTGGATGGGAAACATTTACCCTGGGGATCACTTCAGTGGCTCTGCTGGACAGAGGCACAGGGAACTAATCTAATGGAGTGGCGAAATCCAACACATTCTGGCTAGGCTTATAAATGCCTTCGGGCAGATAGCCTAGTACCTACCTATGAACAGTTAAATAAGAACTTATTCTGTATAAAGTTGAATAGACATGATATAAAAACTGTTTTGTCAGAGCTGTAGCTCGTCACTCATAAGGTAAACAAGAACAAATCTTTGTTTCATTTTATATTTAGTATAAATATATTAGTAATATTTAATCCATTATTAATTAAGCCCCCTCTTAAAGGGATCAAGAACACACCCATGCTTTTACTTTACATAGACTGACAATGAAAAAACATTAGAGGGTTCCCATCATATCCTGACCTGTATTTAATTTTAGTACTCCTAACTGTCAAGTTATGTCCCTATTCAAAAATACATTTTGCTGATTCTGCTGATTCTATGTTTGATTATTGATGGGAGATGCAGTTGGCAGTATGATTAAGGTCTTTGCCTCCCATGCAGAAGGTACAAGGTTCAATCCTGGTCACTGCTATGCCTGTATAGAGTTTACATGTTGTTGCCTCTCTCCAGGGTTCTTCCAACTCCCAAAATGTGCTAGTTGGTTCCATTTCAGCCTCACCCAAGAATGGAGTTGTGGGCAGCAGCATATTCTGTGGATGGTGCCTTTTAGGGGATGAGTTGAACAGTCCAACCACTGTAACTGTGGTGCGCAGTTCTGTCTAGAGAGCACTGATCATAGACTTAGCACTGTGTCAGGGCTAGTCTTGTGACAGTGTAAGCATTGGCTCTAGGTTTGTTGGACACATTTACTAATGTCACCAAAAATGGGCTTTGATATTTGCTGGCAATAAGTGGTTTGAGGACAGACACTTGCTCCAAGCTACATCATGGACTGGTGTTTAACTGTGGGAGGAGTCTTTGTTCACCTGTTGGCTAGTGTATACCTGCCATAAAAACCAGCAACCCTGAATTAGTAAGCTACTGGCTGGCCGGTGTCCTGTTTGGTTTACCTCTGATAGAAATGTTGGGTTAAAGCTGGATGTTAAACTGGACATAAATCCAATCCGCCTGATAAACGTGAACTAAGGCTTACTAATTCAGTATAGGTTCACTGATAGGATGCAGGTTGGAAGTGGATGAAATGATAGGTTCGTAAGAGAGGTTCGTAAGAGAGTAATAGGCTAGTGGCCCTAGAGTCTTTTTATAAGCCTAGCCATGTAATGCCGGGTTGTCCCAATTTTCCTTGGTTAGATGGACGTGCATTATTGAGCACTGTCTATCCCTGTCCATGAGAGACATTGGTGCCACCCCTGGGTGAATTTGCGATCACCCATCCATTTGTCCAGGTTGAGTTTAAATACAGTCATTGAGGAGCTCTGCTTCACATGAAGTTTGTTCCAGAGCAGCAGCAGTCTCTGGGAGACGTATCTGTCTCTCCAGCATGGTTTGTTAATGTCACCCTAGAGCATGTGACTCTAGTGCTATTTGATTTGCAGAAGTGCAGCATTTTCATCAGGTCAGGGTCAGAGACTGCCTTGTAGGTGAGACACAAGTCATCTTTCTGTAGCCTGTGTAATAGAGTACAGTGACAGGGTTTTCTGTCTATCCATTTAGGTCATGGTTTGGAGGCCCTGTATCTTCTTTGTGAGAAACCTCTGTGGTCTGTCCAGATAAAATAGTGGGCTGGACATATTCCTGTATCCAGGAGGCAAGATGGAAGGGCAGTGTAGTAAAGCCACTTGCTTGGGGTCTAGTGTCTGCTTAGGGGAGGGACAGACTAGAAATTGTCTTGGAATTGTGGTGAGGGAGAGGCTTCAGAAGACAGTGAGGAGATATCAGAATTTGTGACAGACTCCATGGCCTCCTTACTGTAGTGTAAAGGTAGGATTGTATTCATAATCTCAGCCAGTGCTCCAAAACATATTTATGATGGGAAGGAAGAGTTCATTCAGACAGCAGTCGGGAGACCTAAAAGAGAAAGCAGGACAACATGAGTTGTTGAACTGAATGCACTTATTGGAACAGACAGAGTAGGACATGAGGACTGCCTGGGTCCACATTGGTGGGACAACAGGATTAAAGATGGAGAGGCCATTCTAGACTTCTGTCTGGCAAATGGCTTGATGGTGGCTAACACATGGTTCAGCAAGTGAGATAGTCACAAGGTCACATACAAAAGTGGCAGACATGCATCTCAGACTACCCCGGAGTAAAGAAAGGCATTGGGGTAGAATCAGAAGTTGCAAAGTCATCCCCAGTGAAAGTCAGACTATAGCATATAAACCACTGATTGCTACAGTCAGCTGCAAGTAGTGATCAGAGAAGGCTCTTAAACTCAACAGAGATTAGGCTAAAGACCTGGAAGTTGACTGGAGAGAAACGGACATGTTTAAGGAAATACTGTGGGTTGTAGCATCTCAGGAAGAAGGGGGAAATAAGTGAAGTTGAAGAAGAATGGCTACACCTCAAAATAGCATGGTGAGGACTACAGAACAGGTATACAGCCAAGCTAAGTATGGAAGTATGCATTCCACCACCAGCTTTTGTTCCATACTATGTCTAGGAAGTTTGTTCTATACTATATCTAGGAAGTTATCTAAAGAAGGGAAGAAATTAGGGAAAACTTTTAAGTAAAAGAGATGGAGCAGGCTAAAAAGTAATACTGTTTGCAAACAGCAATTCATTAGAGGTCCTGTGCCATTTAATGGGAAGTGACTAGGCAGGTGGCACAAAGAAACTCTAAAAGATTGCAAGGCAAAGACAGAAAAGATAAAGAAATTAGTTTTAGACGCCCTTCAAAAGAGATGCCAGCAGCAGCCTGCTTAGCAGTTCACAGGATATTGAAAGGTAGACGAGTACTTCCATTAGCTTCTGAATGAAGAAAACCCAACAGAAGATGTACTGCCCCAGGCACTTTTATGATGGAGGAAGAAGGTCCATTTTAGAAGAACTAGGAGCAGCATTAAGAAAAATGAAGTCTGGGAAAGGAGCAGGCTCGAACAATGTCATGGTAGATATGATCAAGATGTTGAGTGAGTTGGGGGAAAATGGCTCTCAAGGGTACTTTCAGCAGTATGGCAAGAAAGGAGTCTCCCATATGACTGGGGCATTGGGATGCTTATGCCAGTATGCAAAAACAAAGGGGACATTCACAACTGTGGGCAGTATAGTGATTTCAACCCCTGTCACAGTTCCTGAATGTTCTGGAGGGTGTGATTGATGAAATACATAGTAGGAGAAATAGGAATCTGAACTGCTCATCTTTTCTGCACTATCAGAATTCAACTCTGTTAACAAGATGTTTTGCAGTGAGACAGATAAATAGTTGATAAGAAGCTAGAGATGAGGAAACAGTCCAGCTGGTTATTTTAAGACTTAAAGAAAGCATATGACAAGGTTCCAAGAATGATTTGGGCAATACCGTGATTCAAATTCTTAAGAACGTTGGTAGAATTAGGGCAGCCTATGTACAAGGGCCCTCTGACACAAATATAAGCAATGTTATAAGCTGTGTTCATGAGAGGTTCCCAGTGGGAGTAGGTGTATATCATATTTCATCTCTGGGTCAGTTTATACTGGCGATGAATTACATTAGCAAGCTGGTCCGAGAGGACAGATCAACAAACTGCTGTATGCAGATAATGTGACATTACAAGCTGACGCTGAACAAAAACTTCAAGAAATGATAATGGTATGAAATACCAAACTGAAGGCACACTGGGTGACACTGAGTACAGATAAGGCCATTGTAATTGTAGCAAATGGGGAAATCAGATGATGATGAAAGGAAAATAGTGGAACAAGTTAACCACATCTAGTACCTGGGAAGGGAGGTTGAGGAGAAGGATAGTCTGAATGAGGTCAAAGCTAGAATCACAGGGGCTGTAGCATACTGGCATAGTCTGCCAGGTATAGTGTGTGACAGAAGAGTACTATAGAAGCTGAAAAGTAAGGTGTAAAAAAAAAAAAAAAAAACAAAACTGGTACAACTACTACTACAGTTGTATGGTATAGAAACCTTTACAGTGAAGGGAGAAGACTTGAGGAAGCTAGAGGTGATTTGAGATGACAAATGGTAAGATGTACACTATGGGTCAGCCAAAGAAATGAGACCTCATGGGTCAGCCAAAGAAATGAGACCTCAGAAAAAGCCCAAGTAGCTCTAGTTGCAGAGAAGGTCAAAGAGAACAGATTACAGTGGTTTGGGCAGGAAAGCAGAAGGCAGTCCAGTGAAGACGATTGGGACTGATGCTGAAGTTAAGAGGAAACGTGGGCATCCAGCAAAGAGATGACTGGATTGTGTGAGAAGACCTGCGACAGGCATGGTTGTCCAAGAAGGTAGGAGAGTGGTATTGAATCGAGGGGTAGAGAGCACTGTACAATGTCATTTGACTTGACACCTCCAGTGACATGTAGAAACTGGGGGTGGGGGGAGAGTGGTGGTGGTTGTTTATGGGATGGTAACCTGAAAAACATTGGGTATATACTTAATACTCTAATTTTCTTACTTCCTCTT